>NC_054749.1:21683679-21991407 GCF_018143015.1 Lytechinus variegatus
TTTTCGTATAGCATTATAATGACATTACCAATTCATGACAATGCGTATACACGGGGTCTTGGAACCATACATAAAAAACGTTGCTCCAGGGAACAGAAATGGAGAAGAGTGGGGGTATCGAGCGAGAGAGAGGGGCTTAGAACATCCCATTATGTAGCGCCAAGTGTCTAGGGATGCGTTGCTATGGCAACATGCTGGTCCATTGACGTCATTGGTTGCTAAAAAGCGAGCTCTCGCAATATTGACATTTTGGGCGATGATGGCTGTGAAGATGAAGGCTCTCCCATCGCTCATCTATAAAGTTCCATGTATTGACCAGATTTTTCTTAAATGCCATAGCATACAATGTATCCATCACAACATTCTCTCTGCTTTCCCCACTCACAACACACACATACACACACACATACTTTCCCTCTCTCTCCCTCCATCTCTCTCCCTGTCTCCCCATCGCTTTACATTTGATTTAATAAACATGTTAAACATGGAATTAAATCGATTGATCCCATCATCGAGATGTGCTTTATAAAACATATTGTGTATGAATTATGAAACATTCATTTACTTCGACGAATTCCTATCGATCTAATGCCTAGTAGAGTAATTGCATAATAATTGATTAATTTGTATGATATCCATTTTCTGGTTCAATCATTCATGGACTCACACATCCTTGAACGCAAACCACCCCGGCCACATACTAACAAACGCTGAAAAGTCTAGTAACTGTGTGTCTACCTTAATAGTTCAGTGTCAAACGCATCCGCAACATTATACACCAACACTATTTAATGCACAAAACACACACATACACACTCACACGCACCCTTACCCACACACATCCTCACACGCATCCTTACCCCCACACACATCTCTTACACCCTCACACACATAAGGCAAACAACACCTGTCTTACTCGCTTACATAATATATACAAGCAATCCATCATCCCCTCTCCCCCACGCGCTGGAATACACACTCGCTCACGTAAAATACACTGCACTAAAATTGGAATGCTTTTAAAAGCAAACTGGCGACACTAATTCCATTTATAGGACATAGTATGGTCGCTCAAGCATAATCCGTTGATGTAAAATGTATGTGTGTGAGGGGGGGGTAAAACACAGTGCCAAACTATATGCTTGGATACTCGAGGAACACCAAAAATTAAATCACACGCATGATCTATTTGGTAAATGTTATACAGCTTAATGTAGTTTACCATGCGGAGTAATAGCGTTTAACCCTGGTAACATTATATAAAGTTCTAGGTTAATTCGACCATGTTAAATTACTTAGTGGTATATACACAACATAGACCTATGGGGCATCCATTTTATTTTTCAGTTCATTGCATTAGGAATTATGCAGAAACTCACGAGACTATCATTGACTCATTGTTATGTCTCTTTATGATTATTAGATCTGGGCCCCGTCTGATAAAGAGTTGATCCAATCAATCGTAACTCTATGGAAATCCACCTGGGTCATAATTTTGTCTACAGGAACTTTGCATAATGCCTTTTGTAACCAAAGAGAAACACTGAAACACAGTGAATTTTCAAGAAAACAATGAATGCATGAAAAATATCATAATTAAAAAAATATTTTGAATGAACGTGCATAATTATAGATGTTGACGTTGCTTGCTGTCCATAGTTGCGATTGATCGGATAAATCGCAGTTCTTTGTAAGAGGGGACCCAGCACATAATATTATAATGGTATATATTATAATCAACGAAGTGGAGTTAAATGAGATCATCAAGGTTATCATGATTTTTTGGTCTTTTTTATTTATTTTAATCGAATGTGATCTAATTTAATAAGCTTTGGATATTAAATAATGCAAAAGTAACGTTATTTGGCAATGCTGGAAATGTTGAATTGTTAATAAACAACTTGATGACGTCATTGTAGGGAATTAGCGACGAAAGCTCACCCTAGTTAAAAATATGAATCTGTGCATATTAATAACGGGACATTGACGTCACAGCAGTCATTGTCTTTGGTTGACACTGCCTATATAGTGTTTTTTTTTCTTATTTGGGATAATTAAAATAATGTTTTATTTTGCTTCAACAAATTTGCTTGAACAAATTTCGACTACGACTGCAATTTGCAAGTTATTCTCCTAAAATCTACGTTCAATCGAATGATTTTAAATTATTTGTTATCGAATTCAACAACATTTTCTATGTAGCTAATAGCTTTTAAATTGATTTGGAGTCTATACTTCATTATCAATGTAAATTCTTAAAAACATTACTAATCTAATTGTAAATTGCTCCTTTTGAATATTTCATACAAATTTTAAGAAAATGACTTTCCATCAATATCGTCAATATTAAAGATATTTTTTTTATCTAAGGTAGCAAGATGATCAAGTCACATGACCATGGTGAAGGTTTAAAAATAGGAGAATAAAATCGTTGATAGTTACCAGCCTTTTGGTATGCTACCGTCAAATCTTAAAAAAAAAAAAAAACATCCCCAAGATTGCTTCGTGGTTAAATTGAGGTACAAATGATAAGCATGTTAGAATAGAAAGAGAATTTTAATAATAGAAATGTGATGATAAGTAAGATAAATGTGGTGTCGTAGTAACTAGGACATTTGACAAATAATTAATGTCGTTTAGGAATAGAAAGTATCATGTCGTAAAACTATATATGCAAAGATATTTGAGCCCTTCGAGCTCTTAAAAGATTGATACCTTAATCTTCCTGACATAGATACCCATTATGATTTATAACATAGTCTGTCGATATTGTCGGTATGATAATGATGTTTTCGTGCTGTTTTGAGCTTGTTTATTGCTTTCACTGTCTAAGATTTAGCGACTTGACACGCTTACAGTTATTTTTAGATTCCCAGGGGAGAAAGTGAAAGCTGGAATCGAGGCAAATATTCTGCTTATCCATTGCCTTCTTCCACTCTCTTACGATTTGCCTCTTTCTTTATTTCTTCCTTTCTTTTTCTTCTTTCTTTCTTTTTCTTGTTTTCTTTCTTTTCTTTCTTCCTTTCTTTATTTCTCTGTTTCTTTATTTTTGTTCTTTTTATTCTTCATTCCTCTCTTTCTTTCTTGTTTGCTTACTTTTTTCTTTCCTTATTTCCTTTAATTCCTTTCTCTTTCTATCTTTTTATTTATTTATTTATTTATTAATTCGTTTATTTCTTTCTCTCTTTTTTTTTCTAGTATCTCCCTATCTCTCTCATTCTATGTGTTTCTATTTACAGCCTCTGTCTCTCTTGTTCACACCCATACGGCACACACGGTCACTCTCACTACCTCTCTCCCACGTACACACACACACACACAATGTACATTAACCCAAATATACATACTTTCTTATATTTGTCACCCTCTCCCTTACTAGTTATGTAGAATTCAGTTTATTAATGTATTCGAAACAAATGTGAAATAGGGAGCTGTATATGAAGGCCCATTGCAAGAAACTTAAAAAGGTAAAGAAAGAAATGACGAATGGGAATAGCTATTGGGTAGCTTTCGTACTAGATTCCAATAAAAAAAGATTACATTACATTCACTATAGAGAGTAATCAAAACATTCGATTAATGATCGAATATAAAGTGCTTCGCATATCTCATTTCTATCGTCTGAATACGAAACAGTAAGAACATACGTTTTACCCGATGGGTAGGAATCACATCAGTGATGCGAGTTACAATGGCAACAAAGATAAGTTAAACCGTTTGGATTTCCAAACGTATCCAATTTCCCCTAATTATTTTAGTTTCAAGAATATACTGCTGAAGATTTAAATGTCAACGCTTTGTCGATACTTATAATCGATGTTGGTCGTATACAAGAAACTAGAAAATTATTGTGATTAAGGAAAGATTGCAGGATAGAATTTGCAGGGAATTTTCTTTCGGGGGAAAGGGTTAAAAGTTCAGTGTCTGCTGGTAGCAGTTGATTGAACATTTTTCATTATTATTGGCAGTGCCTATTTTTGAATATGAATCAGTAAAGATTTCAATCATTAAACGTCAACTGATGAAACAAAATGACCGTTTATCTGCATGTGCACGGTTTAGTAAAACAATAATTCATAAATTGAAAGAGTTCGAAGCGTAATTACATTATCATGCAAAGTGACATAGATTATCGCGACCTACCAAAATATTTCATACAAAGATTGCAGAAGATTGCAAATAGGCGTATATGCAATCCTAGATTGATATCAGATGTTGAAAAAAATAAGATAAAAACGTCACTTACATGCAACCTTCTTTTACCAAAATTTGGTAGGTTCAGATTTATAGAAACCAAAACGATACCAAACTAAATTGCTTTTCTTTTGACGTACAAACCAAAACACCACATTAGTTTAAAATATTATACAACGAACAACTTCGTTTATCGTGACCGTTAACTTTTCTGTACGCTCAAATGGAACAACACTAATAGGGGGTATGGAGCATACGAGATAGGAAAAAATGACGGTCAAGTATTGGTCTTTGCTATCCACTTAAAGTTAATCCAATAAAGACATAATCCAATAAAACATCAACATCTGACCCTCAACACAAGCTTGTATACACCAATATAATACCTATACAGTAAAGGTTGAATCATGGTAAAACTCAATGGGTTGAGTCTAGTGTTGCATGGATACACCGCATGCATTATTTTTATGGCATAATAAATGAGATCTACTCTTGATGTGGATTTAGTGAATCCATTGAGGTACCTATACCGAGTATGACGTACGCGTGCATGTCCGAAAGCGATGGCTTTTGAACTATGTTGAATGGCCTTGCAGTATTACAAGGTGCTTGTTGCTGGTTAAACTACGTGTTGTGTGGGGTGTACAAGATACATTCTCGTGGCCTACAAAATTATTGTACAATAGCCTCGATAGCCGAATCCTAATGTTGTTAGTTCCCTTTTTTTTCACGCGGGCTTACATGAGCCTGCAATTGCGACTATCCCGTCTTTAAATTAATGATGAATATAATAACTTAATTGCAGCTGCAATGTCTATTCTTTTCCTTACCGTCGTCATCCCAACCATAGAACATTTCATATTTGATGCCACTCTCACCAATCCACTTCGTTACTTTTTGCTGTTATTAATCTCTACCCCGTTTCCCTATAGTATATACCATTTTTTTATCTTTCACCATTCCTTCATATTCAGATGTTCATGCACTTCAAATCATCCGATATTTCGACTCACTTTTCATCCCTTTCCCACTTCACTGTAAAAAATATTGGGTAATGTTTTTACACCACAAGGTAATTATGTGTCCAATCAATTTGGGGCAGTATTTTACCAAATGTGGGAAGCATATTGTCCAGGAAAGTTAAAAATAAGCAGCAATTACTTTACAATGGGCAAAGTTTTCATCACACTGGATAAATAGAAATGCCCAAAAGAAATGCCTAATGTTGGTTGGACACATAATTGCCCTCATGGAGCACTTTTAACCAATATTTCTGTTTAGAGTGTTCCCTATCTTTCTCTATCTCTCACCATCTTCTAATGACGGCATCTGCATGAATCATCAAGGAGACTAATTAATCTCAAGACAAAGGCATTTTCCCGCATTATAATGATCGATTGCAGTCTATTTCGGTCTCTCATTTTCCTTTCGACACTCCAGGTTGCGCTCTCAACCGCAATCTTTGAGGAAGTCTTACCTGCTTTGAAGTTCACCCCCTCTGAAGTGTCTTTATTTTTGTGAAATTTACCTTTATTTCAGTTGGTGACGTGAATTTTTTCAACAAATTTTCGTGATTGATATGCCCATGCCGATGTAAAGGTATATTAAACTCATTTTCGAAATAGCAGGGATAGAAACTTTTTTTTTCTTAGTTTTTCATTTCGTTTCGTCGATTTTTGTTGTTTATATTTACACGAACACCCTGTCATGGTTTCCATAGAGTCAATCTCTATGTTAATATAAATTGAATCTAAATATGGGTTACTACATGGTTATACTGAGGTGCTTTTATTGCTCTCTCTTCCCCATGCCTCCTATATCTCCGTCTTGTAAATCCACCCGTGTATGCGGCCCCATCTTCCTCTCACATAGCAACTGACCCGCGGCAATCAAGCCGTGTCTATTGCCAGAGCACGTTTTTCCTTGAAGCCACGGAGTAAACATTAGCAAGATGGCGACGATTAAAGCCCAAACCCTCTCTATGATTAGATCCGCATTCTGAATGATGTGTGGAAATCAGGTTCAAGGATGAATATGCACAGAGTACACTTCATCATCGTCTTTAAGGGTGACAAGTGCAGCTGCTTTCGCTGCTTATCGTGCTGCTTATCGTGCATTGTTATTATCAGATCTTGTTTATTTCAGAGGACTTGGTGGCCTGTCACACTAAAACCCTTTATCATGTTTATTATATAGGTCCTATTTATTATTCATATCACATTGAATTTTGTGTACGTATATATCAATTTTTATCACATCAATGCTAGCATGTATTTTATTCCAAGTAAAGACCTTTTTACCATGGTCATTCTGTAAACAAAAAATATATTTTACTGGCTTGTGCAGTCCTTTACCAAAGTTAATGTAGTTGAAATAGCTGAAATTTAAAATTCACAGAAGCTGGAATTGACTTGAGCAATTGGGGACGTGGGAAAAATTTGCTTAACGTGGAGTATTCTACACGTCAAGTTCTATATTGTGCCTGAATTAAAAACGAATGCAATGAAATATATTGCTAATGTGAGTCTAAAGACAAGAAAAACTTAAACACACAATATATAAAAAGGCCATCAACAAACACACAACCTTGTTTCCATTTTCTAATCTGCCGCCAAAAATAGGACAAGATTTTGCTGTCTGTTCTCTTACCCACATAAAGTGCATGACCCCTGTATAATCTACCAACCCCCCCAAAAAAAAATCAATATTTCTAATACTATAGCCTCCGATAACATTTCGCTGTGCACTTTTCATGTTCTCTGATTATTGGGCAGGATTCTAATCCTCAATTAAGGTTGTATTCATCGGGCAAGCATCATGGAGGTATATAGACCTTGCCCCCGCATTTCCGGGGGAGGAGGTCTGTTTCGTCCGATTAAAAAAAAGGAAAAAAAAGAAGAGAAATGTACATGAAATAGAAATTCGATCAAAGAGTATGCTGTTGTAAATAGGCTCCATTTTATCCCAAATTCCCATCCTTCAATATGCATTATTTAATCATCGGAAGGGGGTGGGGGCAAGATCCACAAAGGCCACAGTATTTTACCCCACTCGTGGATCTAATGCTATATACGGCATAGTGTAATCCAATTTAAATTCAATTGTCAACATGCAAATTTTGTTTGCGGTAATTACAACAGACATGGAACGTGCAATAGGAGGAAGCAGTAAGCTTTGACGAGATTAAACGATCAAGTGGTGTGTGTTATATGAAATACAATTATTATGAAGTGTTTCACGGTATTATTGACTTTCATCAACGCAATGTCCGTTAGTTCGAATGAGTAAAGAATATTGATTGAGTATGTGTTACTGATCTTAATAGTGCATAGTACCCTTGATTGGGTAGGCGCAGGCATCAAATCCACGCTAGAATATTGAATGAAACTCATTTAGATTTCACAATTATATGGATATTCAAAATTTGTATCGTTCTTTTCACTACGTATTCTCTTCCCTCTCTCTCAAACACATCCATACCAATCTTCACTCCACACACGATTCTGCTCCTTATCTTTTCTGAAATCCCTTATGTTTCCTTTTGTAGGCCTTTATTATTGTTTTAAGGTTAATTTAAGATAAATGAACGGGTCGTGAGGACCAGTGGTTAGAGCATTGGACTCATAATAGCAAGGTTGTGCGTTCGAATCCCCACTCTGACATTGTCTCCACTTTGATAAAAAAAATTGTACCGAGGATTAACACTTAGGCTTGCAGTTAGCCAAAATGGATGTATGTTGCGGAACATTATGTGTACCTCTGTGTCATGATTGCTCCTTCCCCTTCTCTATTTCACGGCTTCATCCTCCATCTGTTATTCCATCCATTAATCCCACCACCATTCCCGTCTCTCTCTCTCCGACATGCATCTGTCCAATCAATGGCGTTAACCTACTTTTCCTCTTTCTTTGGGCCTGCATGGCTGCGTTCCTCTGACATTTTCATTTTACCTGGGGGCAGGCCAGCGGCCTACCTCGTCACATTCTTCGCAGCATGCCCCCCACACAGAGAAACAAATGCCTGGGAGATTGCGTTCACATGGGGTCTTGGCAATTCAACAATGTCTGGATTTTCTTTAATCAGATTATTGTTGTTCACACGAGGACAAACATTTCCGATGCCGTTTCACGTGATGTTGAATTAATGCGACTTGCAAGGAAGTATTGAGACCGTCGTGATATTCTGCCGGTCGCATGCTTCAGAATTAGCATTCGCGCTATTTTAAACATTCCTGCCGTGTGAACTCATACATCCGCAGCGAAATGGAAGTCGCGAAATCGCAACCAAAAAAAATGTGATTGTAATGAATATGAAGCATTTTTCTTTTAAAAAGAGAAATGTGTTTTTAAGGGATGTAAGATTCTCCTTCGAATTCCAGGAAAATGAAATACGCAACCTATTTTTCCAATAAAAAAGATGAAGACGAAAAAAGACGTACCGACCATGATGCCTGTATTATTTTAGAAACCTTTTAGAGGAAAAGTGGCTAATAATTGGATGTGGGGACACGACGAAATCATGAACTGGTAATAAAATGGTGAAAATGTGAAAAGATAAGGAAATTAATGTGGTAAACAACAGACAGGTTGTGATTAGAGTGAGAAGCGATGGAGTAATGACTAGAAGCTTGCGAGGTATGCCTTGTTCTTTCATTGTAGATCAATTACCATCCCGTGGCGTCCTGGGAACCCCACCAAAGTCCTACTGAGTCATACAGGGTCCTCCAATCAAGGCCAGTCCTAATCAGTAGTAGACCACTGGCCTAGATTGTGACTGTCGTGATGCAAGCTCAAGATGCACCAAAACAAACACACACACCCACACTTCCACATACACACGCACACACACTTACACATACACCCTCACAAACCATTTTACAACAGCGACTCACACACACACACACCCTTCTACACGCACACCCTCACACAACATTTTACAGACACCCTGACTCTCACACACGTTTCCCCCCACAAACTTCCGATCCCATACATAACGTCATACTTGAACATACACACACACACGACACCCCCACATCCATACGCATTCACCCACTCTTACACACACTCACAAACACCCGCTCAACAGGCCATAAATCCATTTCACCTTGGGAATGTATTTTTGTAGTGACTAGAATACATTCATCTTAAAATTCAATATTCAAATGACATCTAAAATCAATATCTTAAATGCTGTAATAATGTAACCATAAAATCGAAGCTTTGTTTGGGAGATAGTTATCGCGTAGAAAATGTCCCAATATTGATCTACAGTAGATCGTGACATAGAATGCCCTATTTGATAGTTGGTTATGATTGAGAAGGTGAAAAGTCGTCTGTTTCAAGCTTACCTCACTTTCAGTTGCATCAAACAATATCATTTCACGAGAAAGTATTTAAATTAATATTAATAATTGTCACCGAGTCATCCTAGATATAAATTAGGTTCATTCGTAAAAACCTAACTTTGTGAAATCATGAAATCAATGCTAAAAAGATTGATCACACGGAAGATCGCCAACGCAGATATTGAGCACATTATGGAGTGTTTCGTTACAGCTTGTGGAAACTTTTCTGGAATACCATCCTTATTTTGTCAAGTATTCAGCACAAATTACACATTGACTCATTTGAAAATTTATATATAGAAACACAGGGGCGGATCCAGGATTTCCAAAGGGGGGGGGGGGGGCAAATTAAAAAGAAAGAGTCTTCAACCACAGCTAAAGGATATTTCGTACCCAAATTTAAATTTACAAGCAAAAAAAAAGGTCTTCAAGTTAAAAAGGGGGCACGTGCCCCCTGTGCCCCCTCCCTGCATCCGAGCCTGTAGAAACACTTGGTTGGTCATTTTGTTGGATTCTGTCCAAGCTTTTGTTGAGATTGTTACCACAAGTGGTATTTTATATTTAACTCTCTGAGACCATCCCATCTAATAAGGATGTTTGAACGATTATGCAAGAAATAGTTTATTAACTATCAATTTTCCATTAGCCAATTATTTTCATAGCCATTTTAGATGTTTTTCCGATTTACCATGTAGTTAAACTAACATTCCGTTTTGAAATCTGATGGAATTCTTAGAATTACAAGTATCATCAACCCCAGAATAATTGTTTAAAAAACTGTGACAATATTGGTTTGATTAAGAAGTATTATTAGTGTGAAAATTTACACCCTCTTAAAATGTTGGGTAACATACTGCCGAGACAACAATTTGTTTAATGATTTATCCAACTCTGAGTACTTTTCAACCAATACTGTGTAGTTTTCACCCAAAGCACACAATGTCGGTTTATAACTACCCAGAATTTGATAAAGTTTTAACCGATCGTTGTGTGGACATTATAATTATGTTGCCCAACATTTTTAAGAGTGCACTTGACCTTTGCTTCATTGATTTTATGCATTATTTTCTACACATGTCTCAATCATAATGATCATACCTATTACATTTTAGCGAGAACTTGTCGATGATTGCTTATTCGTAAATTCATCATTTAAGAAATATTTTCAATTGCTCTTGACGCAAATAGACTGCAATGCGTGTCTCGTCCCCTCTTCTTTTTTTTTATTTTGCACGGTCACATATCTTTAATAACAATTGGAAATTAATATTTTCACCCACGCATACTTCAGCCTTTATCGTGGTTTTCTCTGGGGGCACTTCGTGACATTTAGGCCTCTATAAGTAGTTGTCATCTCCGCTTTATTGTGCTCTTCCTTATTTTTTCCTCCTATATTTTCTGTACTCCTTTTCCCCCCCTCAGATTCATCAACCATTTTCCTTTCACCACCACCACCAACATCGTCACCAAAATCTCCATCCTCATCATCATTGACCTCTATCATCATCATCATGAGAAGCATCGTTACTAATTAACTTTCATCATCACCACAGTCTACCACCACTTATTGTAAAAATATGGGGATTGCCTATTGTTTCATAGTCCTTAGGAACATCTGATATCCGACATTTTCCTTTATTTTGCCTATCCTTCTATCCACATATGTGGATCTGTATCTTTTTCGATTTTTTTGTTTCTTTATCCATTAATCTACCTATCTATCCACCTATATCTTAATTATCTATCTTTCTATCTATCTATCTTTATATCTATCTATCTATATCTATATATCTATCTATCTTTATAATAATATATATATATATATATCTCTTTATATCTATCTATCTTTATAATAAAATCTATTTTTATATCTACCTATCTATCTGTATATCTATCTATCTATCTTTATATCTATCTATCTTTATATCTATCTATTTATCTATATATTTATCTCTCTTTCCATCTATCTATCTACCTATCTATCTATCTACCTATCTATCTACCTACCTATCTATCTATCTACCTATCTATCTATCTATCTATCTATCTACCTATCTATCTATCTACCTATCTATCTATCTATCTATCTATCTGTATCTACAGTACATATCCACTCATATCCACCATCTCTTCTCCGTTTTGGGGAACTAAAGTACTGTTCACGTTGAAATCTTAACCACGTGACAGAGCCCAAGGTCGTTGAAGTAATCAGTAGTAGGCCCATGAAGTAATCAAGCAAGGAAATCGCTCCAGAACTTGCCTCTGTGCTACTTGGCGTTTGCAATCTGGCAAACATGGTGAACCCTTGACATTTAAGGTTCTTGCGTTCGTTTCGATGTCACCTCTATAGGTTAAAGACAATGCCTGTTTATCATAAACAAGTCTCTTTTGGGGTATAATAATGATTATTCCACTGCCAGTAATGGTGGTTCTGGGTTCGAGATAAGCCTATCGATACTCTTGGTGTAATTGCCTTCGAAATTATCTATAATTCTTTTTTTAAGGAGTACATGACGCCAACACTCCCCCTTCATTTCACCCAAGAGCTTGATTGTTGTACATATTTCGTAATATCGTAACAAGCAAATTATTTTAGGTCAGTTTCACCAAGTCCCAAAGGAAACTTATTTGTTCCTCTCTCTCAGTAACAGTTTAATAGTGTTTAATTCAGGAGAATTCAAATGTCTATTCAATTTCTTCTTTTCTTTTTCATTTCAGTTATTGTTTATATGTATATTTAATTTTATTGAAGCGCCATGAGCACCGAAACATAGATTTGTGCGTTATATAAGTAGCCAACATTATTATTATTATCAGTATTATTAAAAGACACCCGTTTACTGCTTATAGATGTATTTAAGTGGTGCTCAAAATGTCGTCAAGGATAATAAATTACTATAACTATAAAATCAGCAGAAACTCCCTGGTTAAACAACAAAATATACATATTTTTAAAGATAAATATTGATTGTTGTCGACATATATTTTGTTTTAACACAGACAAGGGATCTGTTTGTTTTAGAATGTATAGATTGTGTACCTTGTCATACAACATTCGTAATCTTAAAAACAAAGTATAATAGCCAACTCTTATTAATTAAGTTCCGCTTTTAGTCACGCGTTCTAAACCGTGAATGTAGTTCATTATTGTTACAGTGTAGTATCATTAATATTATAATTTTTATTATTTTTAGTGAAATTAATATGAAAGTGGAGGGCATAAGTGGCACGGATTTTCTAGATAATGATGAGTCATTCAATATTGGAGCAAACCACTCGAGACTAGCCGGAAATCGACCGAATTCGGCTCATATCATTGGTTGCCATGGTGACGTGCCCTTCCGCAAACTGCGAGCCACACGACCGCAGATTATCCGAAAATTATGAATTCAAAACGATTTATAGAGATATAATTGATATTCTTTTCTTTGTGTTGGCCAGATGAAAAACAATATGATAATTACAGTGCACGTGCATGGGAAAACAAACAATATTTTGTGTTTAATTGTACCTCCTTTTCACTGAAACTGTCGAATAATACAAAGGTCATCGTTAAAGGAATCGCTCAATAGGAAACATGTTGGTCTATTCATTCACTATTCGTGCTGAGGTAATTATCTTTTGGGCAGTTGAAATCATTTACTGACTTGTTTACAATCAACTTATCTCTGTATGGGCGCTGGAAGATGATTATGGAGTAGGGAAGGGGGGTGAAGATGGTGTCACCCCCCCCCCTCCCTCGACAACAAAACACAGGTTCCTAGAGGGGTGGGGGCATGCCATGAAACATGAAAAACGACAAACGATTAACACTTTCATGGTTTTATTTATTTCATTTTTTTTCAATTTCATTCAATTAAACTTTTCATTTCACATCTCTTGAAAATAAGAACATTGGAAAATATTCTATAGCTCAAATCGGAAAACATCACTTATTATGCTAAAATGATGTAGGCTACATAGATTTGTAAAACTAAAAAAAGAGATGGAGTGTCGAGGATGTGGAGGATTAGGAAAGGTCATCAACGATAATTACCCAAATCTACAACACTTAAACCATTTTTTTTTTCGAAAATACCGTTTATAACATACAAGAAAGAGCAAATATAACTCAATTACATAAGACATCCAAAACGCACTAACTTATTCAAAAGACTATTAGATCAAGACGAGGTTACTCAGAATCAAGCAGAAATTATTCATAAAATATTCTTGATTGAACGACCAGTGGGCTTTTACAGGTCCTCAATTTTTCCTGCATGGGCTTAGTATGATTACTAAGGACTCGTCTTTTATTTATTTTGTAACTTCTGAAGGTTTCCATGGTGAAGAAGAAAACACTCTTAAAACAAATCAGTCAAATTGACTAGACCAGTAGTCAGCTGGCTGCAACTGATATGGCAATCACTGAAGGTCTAGTCAGAAATAACTTTGTTCTAGTAAAATACGACTATAGAAAATAGTCAAATATGACTAAAATAACAGCTGAATCCAGCTGACCTATTAATTAGTCATTGTTGATTAATTTGTTTTAGAGTGTAGGTTTCACGGTACACCATGTATCTTTCTTGGGCAATTGGGAGAGATATTTCATAACTTACAAACTAATAATTATGTCTTGTTTTCAAAATCATTATGACATTGTCATTACTGATTTTTTTTTCAACAAAGAACATCCTCACCCACACGATTCCATGTTGTTTGTAACCAGTTTGTCACACAGATTATTAATGGCTATTTTAGTCCAGTGATAGCAGTTATGGCCAAAACAGCTGCAAATTATCCCCCAGAGAGATAACAGAAATGTTAAACATAAAAAGACTGAAAGCTCAAGAAAAGAAAATACTTTGTTCCAACTCTTCACTTAAATCACATTATCTTCCGCGTTATGCTTCCATGGAAACAATTGTCATGGCGATGACGATAAGGATATAGTTAAGGACATCTACGTAAGAACGGACCTTTTATTTTTTCTAGAGACACTTGTGCAAGTAATTATCATTGGCAAGTCGAGTGTTTCTGAGATTGAAATTACATGATTATTTTCTTTTGCCCTTCAGCGATTGTTTTTTTTTTGTAATTCATTGCAAGAAAATAAAGGATGAGGTCGTTGCTTTGAAGAAGATGACATTCAAGTCTGGATGTAAGGTCACATCAACAAAAATAGCGGTTCTTTATTGCTTAAAAGAAAAAAGTACTCAACTTGAAAATTAATCGACGTTTTGCCATTTTGGGGTCTTTGCTTTTCCAAGGGAGGAGTTCACGCGAACCCAAGTCAGAAATGGCCTAGCAATAATGCAAAAATTAACATTCTACTGTCATGAAGTTAAATTGTAATCGACATAAGAAATAACATCACATATCATTCTGCATATTGGATTGTTTCTATCTCAGTATGATGATGATATAGTGGCGCACCATTCATGCCATTAAAAAGATTGGGCAAAAAAGGCCCAATTTTTAACTATCATTAGGTAACATACTGTCCACACAACTATTGGTTAAAATCTGTCCAAATACGGTAATAAAAAGTTATAATTGGGTATAGTAAATTTGCTTAGTTGGATAATAATTAGCCAGAATAGTATGTTGCCCAACATTTTAAGTTTGTGATGATGATAGTGAGGGTGATGGTTAAGATGATGATGATTATGATGATGGTGATAAAGAAGAAGAAGATGATGATGATGATGGTGATGATGATATCATGATGCTGCTGCTGTTGATGATGATGATGAAGATGAAGATAATGATGCTGTTGCTGCTGCTGCTGCTGATGATGATGATGATGATGATGATGCAGCTGATGATGATGATGATGATGATGATGATGATGATTGTGATTGTGATGATAATTTTGACAATGATGATACACTGTAAAGATATATATTGGGTAAAATTTTAACCAGCACGAGGGTAGTTATGTGTCCAACCAAATTGCGGCAGTATTTGACCCAATGTGGGATGCATTTAGGTTTAAAACATAAGCAGCAATTACTTTAAAATGGGCAAAATTTTCATGCCCAATGTTGATTGGATATCATCACCCTCATGGGGCATTTTTACCCAATATTTTTTAGAGTGCAATAATGTAGATGATGATGACGAGTTTGTATTTTCATGGTATTTTCCTGCTTTTAGTCATTTGCCTGTAAAAGACCTACTTCTCTACCTTCTTCCCATCGAAGCTTTATTCCATATTCTTTTACGAGATACACGTACAGTGTATATATTTTAGTTCAGGTGTTGATCTTCACTGTAATGAGAAGTCGTCACATTAACCCCACCCCCCCCAAAAAAAAATGATAATGATAATAAATGAATAAATAGAATGAAAAATACAACTAAAATGAGATGAAATAAACTAAAATAAATCACTGCTGCAACATATTCCTGCATTAATTGAAATATGATTGTATCACGAAGATAAATAATTACATTTACGTGCTATTCCTCCCTTTTGTGCTTAACAGATGTGTCAGAATCACCGATACAGGTGTTGGATTCTTGGCAACCATGGGATGTTTGAGGGCGCTATACCTCCGCTGGTGCTGCCAGGTACAAGATTTTGGACTTCAACACCTCTATGGCATGAAGAGTCTCTTGGTGCTGTCTGTCGCAGGTGAGGATTTTTTTTAAAGGGGGAGTGGTAATGGAAGAGGACAACAAGTGTGTTTTAAATGCATAGGGTTCGCTTTTCTGATAAACGTAGGAATGGTAGGTAAAGATACTCACTCGGTGATAATGTTAAAATGGTGAATGGGCAGAGCCGGCAATTGACTTGTAAATTTTTTTTGAAAGAATATCATCATGTTTGGGTTTTTTTCTTCCAAATTTTACTGGTTTCCGACTTATCTTTCATCTAAGGCCCTAACCCATTCATATTCCGTGCCAGTATCCCGTAGACTTATCATAATAATACTCTGATCACGTTATGTCCTATAGTGATGTCTTACACAATTTATATTAACCCACCCGCGTATATAGTTTCTTGTGAAACTGTTATAATAATAATTATACTTGCTTATACAGTGCGTATCAAAAAAAAGTTTACACTTAGAAAAAATCCTGTAAAATCATATATTTGTAATAACCTGAAGATTTTTCCACATTTCAACATTGGTACAGATCCATTTTAGCAAATGACGATATAACTGTCGAAAAATATTTCCGCTTGAGTGAGCACGACTTACTTTTTTTTTTACTTTTTCACTAACTTAAAAGTTAGTGAAAAACGATTTGCGCAGAACTTTGAAAAAGTTATGCGAATGAAAGTAAACCTTAATCATGACGAACACGTGGAATTTAGCTAGTAAAATTGATTTGAAGATATATATTACCTTTTTAACTTGTTTCCTTACCCAAAACACTTCGAAGAGTGCATTGCGCCCCACCCCACTCCCCCACACACTGAGACCATCTTGACGATTTTTGCTGTACAATGAGCTGTGATTTACATGAAATAGCTTAGGCTTGACTTTCATTTTGTTAATCTTTGTCAAGCTTGGGAAATGTGTGGAGAAACAAGTTTTAAATGAAAAATTAAATGTAAACCCACTTTAAATAATAAAAACTCAGTAAAAAAATGCTGGAGATGTCAGATATAAACTTTTGTTCAGATTCAGTTATGACCCCAGATCCAGCTGGCACAAAAAAGGGTAAAAGTTGTGCTTTCTAAGTGTTGAAATTTTAATTTGGGTGGCAAAATTGTTGCAAAATGCTTGAATGTATCCGTTTTATTTCAATTGACTAAAAGTGCAAGGGAAATGTATGAGAAATGTTTCGCAGGGTAAGTTTGATTTCGCCCTTTCCCTTGACAGAGCGTGAAAACGAGCATTTCTGCGCGAACAGATTTCTGCGAGCTTTACAAAAATGGACAGTGCTCACTCAAGTGTAAACTTCTGTCAAAACTTTTACTTTCATTGGATAGATGAGACCCAAACCCAAGATTATATGTGAAAAAATTACCCACATGTTGTATATTTTTTAATTCCCAGGGCTTTTTCAAAGTGTAAACTTTTTTTGATACGCACTGTATAGCGCTTAATACTTACTTCGTCAGAAGTCTCTAAGCGCTCTACAGTATATGCAGCATAATTACCCTGGCTTTAGCAGTGCGGCTGTTACGCGCGCTGCGTTTCAAGGAATAAATTCCTGCCAGGTACCCATTTACCTCACCTGGGTTGAGTGCAGCACATTCTATCATATCTTTTTTTATTTTGTTGAATACAGGTTGTCCTCTTCTTACCGCGTCGGGTCTATCAGGTCTTGCCCAGCTGAAACAAATGGAGGAGTTAGAGGTCACCAACTGCCCGGGAGCTTCCCCGAAGCTGCTCCAGTATTTCTCGGCTAACTTACCCACGTGCGTTCTCATCCATTGAACATGTTGAACCACTATATGTTTACATCTCCGTAAGATGATGAAAAGAAAAGAAGTCCCTCTCACCGATATGTCTAGTGGTCGTCATATTATCAGCTTAGGTCGCCGTAAGTCGTAGAGAATTCGGTGGAACATCCGTCGCGTCGTCACCAGTGTTGACGAGGACCCTCCTGCCTCTACTCAAGCAGGAATCATTTCACATATTGCCACGTTGACTCTAGTATATCTAGAGTGTTAGGCTTCTAAACACTGGGCTATTTGTGCAATATATCAAGGAAATACGAAACCATCAATATCAACATATTTTGGCCTGGATATATAAGAATATCAACATAATGAAACATATGTTTATTCAAACTTTTTGCAATCTTTTGCAAAATTCTTTGATGTTCAGTCATAACTGGGGCATTGTTCAGACTCTGAACCCCACGCAGAAATTGCTGGAAAATCGGAACGGCTTGGCTATATCATTGATTAAATAACATTATTTTCCCTTGCGGCTGAGCTAACAAAGCAGCATCCTCCAAGTATTTCAATATTTTGTACAACTTGATGTTAAATAAGATACTCTGGGCATTTGTTTTTGAAGGAGCCTCACAGCACCAACCCATGTTTTAAACATCTTTAGCTGTTAGGCATACGAGTCACTTTTATACTGTATTATGCCACACTCTACTACAAGTGTCGTGGAACGGGTTTGATTTTTTGGAGGGGAGGGGGGGGGCTGACTATGTAGAAAATCATAATCAGATAGCAATTGTCGTATCGTTGGGCACGTTTATTGAAAAAATGTGGAGTCGTTCATTAAGTATTGACCATCACTTTAGATCCTATCTAATCATTGTTAGTTTCTAATCAAACTGTGACAATTAGGTCAGTTTGACAAATGACAATCCTTGTAAAGCATGATTATGGATTTTTTTTTGCTTGTTATTGCTTTTTTGCAAATGTCGCTCTATAATCTCACGGTCTAAAAAACAGATGCCAGAAGGGACGGATACCTGATCGCGAAAGTTCCGCGATGAGCTATATACGAATTTTGTCTAAGTAATGGTAAATTTGTTAAATTGCACGACAAACGGGGACTACAATTTGAGGTATATACTGGTCGGATTTCCCCTTCATCCAACCTCCCATACTCTCTAGTATTAATGGTAATAATAATATAATTGGCAACTTATTAACCGGATCCATTTTTATTTTAATAAGTTGAAAAGTGAAAGTATTGCCAAGATCAGTGCTGTATTTGTATTACCTGCTTATAGGTTATGTTCATTATCTCGGTATTTAAATTTTACATTTACACACTCTAAATTTAATGGGTTTGACTTCAGTCCATTTGTGGTGACCAGTGATATTCTGGATTCATATTTAAGACATTTCAGATTTAGAAGTAAATCGTTTGGATTCAAATATAATTTCAAAGTTCAACCGGTCGCTTTCCGTATAGCCGATGTGGATTTTTTTAATTACCTGTAATTTGGAGTTTATATTAATATAATGAAGATATCTTGTTTTATGTTGTGAATAATATAGAAAGTTAATAAATATATTTAGAGAGACTTCTTTCCATCGGATGTATATAATATTTAATATCACTTTATGTTTCTTTATTTATTCTTTGTGTTTGATTGATATGCAGCTCACTGTCATGCAAGTTTACATAAGTTTTTATTTATTGAGTTTGTCATCATCATTCTTTGTTTGTGGAACGTTTATTCATGAGGAAGATGATATTGATTTAAATCAAAATAAATTCTTCCATATTTGTTCTACTATAGATGAATTCGGAGTGATCACTATTATTTGCTTAATCTTCTGACCTTACGGCAAGCTTGCCACTCTCCTAAACACATCAAAACTACGAATATATGTTTTTGTGCAATATAGATTTATCGTTTCTTGCTGGACAAGACAGTAAATTTTGTTTATGTGTTTTACTTAAAATTCTCTCTTTTCGTTGGTCACGCAATTTTCAAACGATATATCTTAATGATTTATCGATTCATGACAATACCAAACCAACAAATTTGATGATGTAATTGGGATGTTATAGAGTGATAAATAATTAATTTATCATCCTTTACCCTTTCTCTAACGTGTATAAGAATTATCGTAGAGGCTTTCAGGGACTTTTTAATCATCTGCATTAAAATCAAGATATAATATGCTCTTTTTGATTGAGTTGAAATTCAGAGAGAATGTTGTAAGTTTGAACACTATCTCTTCATTGTATCAAACAAGAAAAGGGAAAATGACAATTTTATTCATTTCTTTAAAAAATATGCGCGCCAGGGGAGGTGGTGAATAATTAAAAGTAGATGAATTTCAGCCATTTTTACGGAAGGCTACATAAAACATGGCCTAGATACAATAATTGTGTGCTATTGATTACGAATTAATATTGTGAAGATTGAATCATAAATGCCAATGACTTAACTGCATATGGCAATCTGTATAATAGTAAAAATGATGTAGAGTAATTTTCTATTTTATCAAGTAAAATTCAAAAATAGTGCAATTATTGTAATGACACTACTTCTGTATCACAGTGCTTGGAGATTTGTATTTTGAAGTGCATATTGGTATTTCATGACTGTATAAACCGGCGTATCCTAGATTTTTATTCAAAACCTAGGCATATCATGTTTTCATTCGAGAGCAAGCAGTGCACTGGTAGACGTATTATATTTGCAAGGCGTAAATTGTCATTCACAGTTCTTGTTTCTCCATGTTACTGTTTTATATCGTTAAAAAAATCACGCCGCCCCGAGTTGTTTTAATCACTGTAAAAATTTACACATTCTTTTATAAAATTGACCATAAATAATCGTTGATTATCATAGTTTATGATGGAGGTGCTATATAATGACGCAACATTGATTGATTGTTATATTCCCAAATTGCATGATTGCGTTCACTACACCATAACTCTTAAAATCATGACGCTTGGGACTAAATTAACAATTTTGGTCACAAATTGTGTTTCTGAACTACCTAGCACTCACAGAAATGCATATAGGGATGATTTAAAATTTATAAATGTAGTTAAACACCTCTTGATAAATATATTTGTGCAATCGTGAAAGTAGCAGTTCCTTGGAAAGTATTTGAAGTCAGAGCATGACGTGTTAACTCTTCACTTTCTGTAGATTATAAAAAAACGAAAAAAAAAGTAATGACACTTGAACGTGAATCGTATCTTGATCAGCATGATTCAGTCCTTGATAATAGGTGGGAGATATGATTTGGTAACTTGATTGTAGAAGTATATATAGCTCATGTCATGTCCAACAAAATAGGATTCATTCCCGTGACACATGAGGTGCTGTTTTGACCGGGGTGGGGGCAAGGACTTCAATAAATGTGCACAAAGATATTACCATTTTATTAATGGAATGGTCACCCCCCCCCCCACAGTGACATACTTAAAGCAATTGCAATTATAATAGTATCTCACGCGTATATTTTCTCCATAGGCTCCAAGAGCGTGTTGATACTATACACTGTTCTTAAAATTTATCCTTAAAATAAAAGAAGTTCCTGCAGCAGAGTCTCGAAAACACCTGTAATCTTACCAGATTGCGTAATCTTCCAGGAAATTGGTATTTGGTGTATGGAATCTTACAAATTTCCTTAAATAAAACACACTTTTCCCCTTTTTAAACAGACCTGTTCTGTTAAATTGCGGAAAATTCCTGTTTTATGAAATTACAGAATGATTCTGTTATTGCTTTTTGCAAAAACTTCTTCTTTTTTCTGTAAAATCACGTTTTTTTAACAGTGTAGAATAACCTCTCGGTCGAATGACACCTATATCATGTGCAACGGGTATGTTTCGGGGAAAGTGGTATTTGGAAAAATAACGTAATATTTGATGGTGCAATGAGATAGCTTGATTTATTTATTGGACATGTTGCAATTTTGCTGAATTGGTAATAAATTGTACTTAGCTGACCCGGTCACTTTGGGGTCAAGTAAGAATCATGGACACCCGATGAGACTGCTCACTATACTTTGGTTTTTGATGATTGTTATGACCAGTTATTTCCGTTGGAGAGTAATTTATTCAGAAATTGTGTTATTTTTATTGTCATGCCTCAAATATTTACAAAGCTTTAGACGGTTTGTAGATGTCTTGTGTTTTTATTTGTAAAATTGTGAAAGTATTCTTGAATTCTATATATTATGAAGATATTATGTCTACAGAAGTTATCCATTAAATTATGAGTATAATGTGACCAAAAGATGAATGGACGGATATGTTATCTTCACTGTGTATAATGTTTTGTTGAGTTAAGGGCATCGCTAACAGAGAGTGGAGAGGGCACGAGCGAAGTATGAGTCCTTTGTTGTTGTTATTTTTATAAGAGAGTTATAGAGGTAGAGAGAGGGAAGGAGAAAGATGAAGAGAGAATGAGAGAGATGGTGAAAGGGGAGGGGAGAATAAGTGAGAGATTTACAAAAGTAACAAATAAAAACAATAAAGGACAGATTAGAGGGGGAGGGAGAAAGAAAAGAAATATAAAAAGAGGGGAAACTTTTTTTCTTTTTTTAGAAAAAATTATATAAAATAGACTTCATATGTTTTTAGATACTTATCATTTTCTTAAAAAAGGGCAATATGGATTCAGGAAAGGAAATTCAATGGACCAGGCTTTAATACAAATATACGATAAAATTACAAATCCAATTGCAGACAATGCACATAGAAAAGGAGTAAAAAGGAGTATTCGGGACCTTAGCAAAGCCTTTGACACTCTCGACCACAAAACTTTACTTTAAAAACTTGAAAATTACGGAATTCGGGAAATCAGTATATCATGGTTTGAGAGTTATTTGTCAGATAGAAAACAATATGTAATTCACAATAATACTTCTTCTAACTTGCAGTCAATAAAATGCGGAGTTCTGCTAGGATCGATCTTAGGCCCTTTGCCTTTTTCTAATATACATTAATGATTTGACTACTGTAACGCCTTTGTTATCATTTGTTTTATTTGCAGATGAAACAAACATTTCTTGTTCACACAGTAGCTTAGAAACCACTAGATACAATCAATTGTGAATTGCCTAAACTATCTTTGTGGCTTAAGTGTAATAAACTTTCACTTAAAAACAAAATTTTATGTATTTCAAACATAACAAATTTACAAATTGCTGAATTTCCTTACCATATAACAATAATAGACAATATTCCTCTCAAAAAATATCCACGAATTTTTTAGGGTGTCACAATAGATGCAATTTAAATTGGAATGAAATAGTTTGTATAACTACTATCTCGAGAAACGTCCGTCTATAGATGAAAAACACGATTCCACATACAACCCTTACCACACTATAAAATTCATCAATATTACCTTATACAATATATTGCAACATAGTTTGGGCAACTTGTGCAAAAACTAAAATGAATGCAATATACTTACTACAAAGAAAAGACATTCGTATTTGGACTGATTCGCAATATCTGTCACACACAAACCCATTAATTCCATAAACTAAAAACTAACAGTATTTGACATAAATTTACTTCAAATTTTACTAGGTTATACGTAAACATCATGCTTCCTTCTTCATTCCACAGTTTTTATAAATCTAGAACACATCCATTATTCATACCCTATATACAGTGTTCATTTAATTCACCCCAAATATCTTATTGCGCAGAGATAAATTGCACCACGGATCCGATTAATGGAACTCCCTATAATAAACCAGAGTTTATAAAAGTATTTTCGCCTCTTTACTCATTTAAGGCAAACGTTAAATCCATGTTATTATCACAATACTTAAAGTAAACTTTCTGTGTCAATGTTTCAATTATCACGAAGTCATTCTTCCTTCGATTTAATCTACGGCATTAGCTCTACCATCACCATCATCTCCATGGCCTTTATCTTCATCATTTTAACCATCATCCTCATCCTTATCATCTCCACCTTCATTGTTCAAATTATGAACAGATTAACATTGTGCTGTATATAACGTTTTATTGATTTTAATGAGCTTTTAATCTGGGATTGTAATTTTCTTTCAAGCAATCTGCTTAGTGATGACAATCCTTCTCCTGAAAATAATTTGTGTTTATTATAATTATTTGGCAGTAGATCATATTTTTTTCAGAATGATATGTATATTTTCTCTGCTATTCATGCCCAAAACCATGGGTGTCGATCACGGGGGGGGGGGGGGGTGGGGGCAGGGTGACCAGACGTCCCGTATTTCCCGGGATTGTCCCGTATTTTGCTTCTTTGTCCCGGCGTCCCGACAAACCCTTCCCGGGACGCCTTTTTGTCCCGTATTTCAGAATATTGAACAAAATGTCGGCAAAATGTATTGAAGAGTGACGAATTTTTATCAAAATAACCAACAGATGACGAAGCAGAGACAACTATAAAATCGATAAATAAACTTTTGCAAGTTCTGCGGTGATTTTCTTGCTAACCCAATACATCGCAAAAGAACTGGCCTCCTGGCATTGTGTGGCAGGCTACTAGCTAGGCATGTAGGATCTAAGCAGATTCTCTCCACCAAACATGCCAAAATAATCACAAAATCGGCGGGAAATTTGTATGACTATTTTATGGGTTCTCAGATTACTGATTTGGAGATGTAATCTCGGAGGAACAAGTTATTGAGTTTTCATAACTGGATCTAGTTGTTTCAGCTTTCGTTTTGAGTCTTGTTGTGTATGATGCCGCGATGTTTCATCTAAGTTTTAAGTTAAAAAAAATCACTTTGAAATTTTATTCATTTCTAAAACATTTTTTTTAATTTTAAAAATATATTTGAAAAACACCAAATATCATTATGATTTTTGTTAGATGATTGGATTTTTTTGCTTGAAGTTCGAACTTTTTCCTCTTTCTTTCTTTTCTATCCTTCTTTCTTCATCCTTCTATCCATCCTGCTTGCCCGTTTTTGTTCCACATATCTTTATTTCCTACAAATATATTTGTCTTTCCTGATCCTTTCTCTGTGTGTTCATTTTTCTTTCTTTCCTCCTTTTTCTTACCCGTATTCTTTATCAAATTTCCCTTTTTTATATTCTTTCTTTATTATTTTTTTTCTCCCCCCTCCCTTCCTCTCCTTTTTCTTTTAATTCTTTCTCTTCTTCCATTATGTTTTCATTCCCTCCTCACTTTAAATTCTTCCTCCCTCTCTTTCCTCCTTTCTTTCATTCTTCATTTTACTTTTCCATCTAATTCTTTCACTTATTCTTTCTCTCCATCCCTCCCTTAATTCCTTCCTTCCTCCTCCTCTACTGACTGCTTTTCTCAGTTCTTTCTTTATTTGCTTCTTTCTTTCAAAATATGAAGGAAACATATTTTCTTTCCTTCATTCTTTCTTTCCTCCTCCTTTTTCTTACTTTTTTATTACTCTCCTTTATGTTGTCTTTCACACATTGTATTCTTTTTCCATTCCTTTCTTTTTCTTTCTTTCTGTATTCAATTCAAAGAATGACGGAAACATTTTTCTCTCTTTTATTCTTTCTTTCATCCTTTTATTCTAACTTTATTTCTTTTTTCCCTTCATTTTCTCCTTACTTTTTTTTCTTTCTTTCTTCTCAATTCATTTCTTTTCTTTCGTCTTTTCTTTCTCTCCTTCATTCTTTTGTTCACCCTCCCTTCCAATTATTTTTAATTTTTCACAGGTGTATACTGTGTAGCGTTCTTTGTTGATCTTTTTTGTCGATTGTCCCGTATTTCATTTTGTGAAATCTGGTCACCCTGGGTGGGGGGATATATCCCCCCCAATATTTCAAGTGGGGGGGATGGCCTGTATTATCATCCCCCCAATAATTTAGGATAGAAAAATTATAATAATGATGATGAAAAAATGAAGTTTGATCATGATTATAGTGATGATTATAGTATGCCATCAATCAGTTTGTTTCCCTCGCAATTTGTGTATATTGTTATTACATAAAAACATTCTTTTTCAGGACTATTAAACAGATGGGTGGAGGTTCAAGATGAAAAGAATGAAATGTTTATGTATATGATATTTTTAAAACATGCCATAAAAGGACCCCAATGAAAAACAACTTTTGTTGATAGGGTGTTCCATCCCTCCAGTGGTGAATAAATTAAATTTAATAAATCAATTAATTCAAAAGGGTGGAAAAATAAACGGGAGTGAAAGGGTGGCAAGATAAATAGTCTAAGGAATGACCATATAGCTATTACTGTGATAGCTCTATGGAATGACGGTAAGCCCGATGGCGCACGAGAAGCCACACAGTTTGTAATTTGTGCTAGTCTTAATTGGTCCGAATCTGCATGTTATCATCATGCATTAAGAAAAAAATATAACCAGTCGGGTTAGATTTAAGAGAGAAGTTGTATACACAGAGGCGTTGATCCGGGGGGAGGGGGGGGGGGGGGGGGGGAGGGGGGCGATCGCCCCACCAATGAAAATATTTGGGGGGAACATATCGTTTGGCCCCCCTCCCAATAATTAAGCATGTGCAACTAAAAAATAAAGTAAGATTGTAATGCTACACTGAAACCAGCAAGCGAGATTGAGATACCAACTCGATTTTGATTTAAAATCGTGCTCTAAATGTCTGCTTTTCAGATTGGAATATAAAAATTTTCAGCTCGCGCTTCGCTCTCGCATCATTTCTCGACCAAAACCCCATACTTTTTATGATTAAATAGGTGAATAGAATGTCCCGTTTTCAGTTCTATACCTCAAAAGAACTCCCACTTAGATTTTCAATAATCTTTTGTTGGATACATATCTTGTTCTTTATTAAAAGCGTCCATTAAACTGTCTTTTTTTTCCAGATCGAAATATCAAAATTTTCAGCTCGCGCTTTGCGCTCGCATCTATTGTCTTCTAGATACCCATCTTGGTACCAAAAATGCTTAGAATATCAAGCTTTTACGTCAGAATATAAACAAATTTCAGCTCGCTCTCTAGTGAGATACATGTACATGTATCTATCCTCCTCATGAGTTACTACAAACAAAACTAAACACGTACATTTTTCCTGTTTTCATGTCATACAAAAAATTTCAGCTCGCGCTTCGCGCTCGCATTGTTGGTGAGAGTGAGATATGTGTCTCTTTTTCATGAGTCATATATATATATATATATAATATAGTCCTATGTGTGTGGGGGTGTAGGGGTGTGTGGGTGAGTTTGTTCGTTTTGTGTGATCGAGCGCCTTTGGAACGTTGATTCATGATTTTGCCCCCAATCTGAAAAATGGATCGACGCCCCTGTGTATACATCATATGCTCAATAAACAGATCACTTGTACATGGTCCAGACAATTTTTGTCATTTTTTTCTTTCGTATGAGTTTAGAATAGGCTTACTTGTAACACAAATTGAATTAAAAAAAAACTATATAAGTACAGTACAACACCATGCATATCAATCACTCGCAAATGTCCTAACCTGTGATTTTAATGGGGGTAATGTTGAAAGATCCCCATCCACAAGAACTTTTGTGTCGATCATCCCCCCCCCCCCAACCAAGAATACCGATCGACACCCATGCCCAAAACAATTTGTTTTTCATTTACAAATGTTTGTTATGTTATGGAAAATAAACCATACGAACGAATGAAGAATTAAAGAATGAAATCAAATGAAAAAATCAAACTTTTTCAATTTCATTCCTTTCTCTTAATTCTCTCTTTTTTTCCTTCTTCCATTTTCCTCGTTATTTCCCTATATTTTTTCGCTCCCTCGCTTTTGAGTTGGTTTTTGGCAAAATTTTAACCGTCCTGCCCCCCCCTCCCCCTCCTGGAAATATTAACTTATCTGACCCAAATATATTCATTTCATTTATTTTTCCACAAATCAATCAAAATACAAGAGAAACATACAACTCATTCCGAAATAGTATGCATAATAAAAATTACAATACAAATGCAGATTTTAAGTGGATGAACTATATTGAATGAGCGAACTGCGGACTTCAATTTGTCGCCATCTTGAGTACGTACAGCGCATTTTTGGTCAGTCGCCATTTTCACTAGCGAAATATCTAACGCTGATCAAATTTCGAAAGTATTAAATTCAGCGAAATGGCGGCTAGGAGGCTTGGAAAGTCTGTTGTAGACTGGGCAGCGTTCGTAGAACGAGTTCCACCAAATCAGAAGGGACAATTCAACAGTCTAAAGGGCAAGTTTGACGCCTTGAATGCCAGGTAAATTTTTGGAAATCGCGACTTATTGTTAATTGCTTCATGTTTGTCCCACTAACTCGCTTTTGTGTTGGACTAACTATCGTCAAATTCAATTGGATCATGAAATCGTTAAAGTTACCTCCCAATTTTGCTGATAATAATACTGTTAATTATAAAGGTTATATGTGGAAGATGAAGCCTGTACTTTGTGTATGCACGCCTTGATTCGTTGATTGTGATGCTGACTCGAACTTGAAGTTGAATTGAAATAACGGTCACCAGTCACGCCAGTTCTGGCAGTTGATAAAAAATTTTAATCAATTTTTTGTGTGTGACTCTGAAACTGAAATTTCTCGTCTTGTCTTGACTCGAGAAAATCAAGACTACTTACAGTGTCACAGCTTAACAAGGACTCAACAGTAGAGGCGCACGGCCAATATTGGAGACTGTCTCCAATGTGGGAAATTATCTCCAATATCAGAGACTTTTGTAAAGAATTTGGGTATCCAATTTCAGAGCCAGTCTCCAGTTTTGGAGACTAATTTCCTTTGTTTACATTTGCGGCAAGAGGATTACCTTGGCGGCAAATAACAATGGGATAGGCCTAAGCATATTCCTCATGAAAAATTACCCCTTTTCACCGTCTACTTTAAAAATTCACCGTCTACTTTTGTTTTGATAAGGATTTTTGTTGTCAATCACACACAAAACAAATGGGCTTCTGACCTCAGTGAGACAAAATTTTGGGTGGAAAAAATCATGCTTTTGTTGGTGTTGTTTCTTTTTTCCTTTTGCAAAGGAAGTCTCCAATGTGGGAGATTGTCTCCCCTATTGGAGAGAGTCTCCCATATTGGCCGTGCGCCTCTACTGCTCAAGCCTTTTGAAGTTAAAACTAGCCAGGCGGCTTCTTGAGAGTAAAAATCATTTTTTTAGGCCTACTAAATTAGGCTTACTCTCATTCTCATCTCAATGAAGCCAGGTGTTCCTTCCCATTCATGTGCGTGTACCGCCAAAAAACCTGAAACTTTCGCCCCTTAGATTTCTACTTCTAAAAGATCTAGCTGTAAATCATGTACACGTGTAGACCAAAAGCTTCCGTATCTGTTATGTTGGTTGTTCAGCTGAACTCCATTGGCTTCACTCACCAAATACAGAGACCGAAGTTCTAGCGCGATCTGTACAGGGGACTCAATGGCCATATGTTTATGTACTTAAGATCGGATAAAATGGGGAAGTGAATTTGCGTGACAGCCGAGGTAAGTCACTGTTTTTGTTCCTTTTAACTTGATTTTTCTCTGTTTTTTGGCAATTAATGCCAAGCGGGAATATTAATTTGCATTTTGGTCGCAATAATTTTCAAATTTTTTATTCATTAAAGACAAAAATTGAAGAGCCCCGACGGGGGGATTTTGCATTGCAAGTCCCCTAATGGTGGCTGCACGATAGCGAGCCGTCTGTGTACGAGGAGAAATTAAAAAAAAAAAAAGTTTAAAAACTCCTCGAAACAGACGGCTGCCAGCTGTCTAGTACATGGGATACAACTTCATTTCCGACATTTCTGCGCCATCGATTTTATTTTTAAACAAGACTTCATAAAAAAATGAGAAAATATTATGAAAAGACGGAAGAGACTTGCCTGATGTTTACGCCGCCATCTTGTTTCCTATTGTTCTTCGCCAACGTTACAGACGCGTGCGTTGCATAACGTCAAAAAGCAAAATTTAGGAGTAATCGAGGAGGGTGCAAAAATGCACCCTTTCTCCATAGACGCTTTAGTTATAGCGGTTGTTTGCTACACCATTACAAGCAAGATGGTCGTCATCCGTTTGTGGAGGAAAAACTCCTCCAAAACAGTGGATTTATCAGTCTACTTTTATTTTAACTTTAACGAAATATTTCAAACCTGGCTTTGCAAAAATAATATCCTAGACCAAGTTTTATTTTTATGAACTGCATGAAAGATATGCTAAAGTTTATGGGTTACGCTTCCAGTATTGCTTTTTTTTTTCATGAAAAACTATAGTGCAGTCGTGTCCTTGGGCTGATTGACAGAGAATTGAAACCATGCTTTGTTTCAATAATCTGGCTTAGTGATTTTGCTCATTGATAAAGTGCAAGTATGTAGTTTTGGAGATTTTTTTTCCTTCTCCCACCAGTTACATGTAACACTAAATGTCCGTTTACAAAGAAATATACATGTTGAGATGTGTCAATGTTGTAGTCAAATTTCATTTTGACTATGATGACCCTGTTTGATCAATCACCATGTGTGTATGAATGTCCCTACATGCCCCATCTCAAATCTGTAGATTTAGGTTGTTACAACATAATGCATTCTTTTACCAGTAGATATCTGGTTATGTTCGCTTGTTATTTAGTTGATAATCTATGATTCTTATCTTTTTGTTTGTCTCAGATTGAGTCAGATGCCAGAGCAAGCTGCAGTACCAAACTGGGATGCTTATCGCAAGTCAGTACCTGTTGCTGGACTAGTGGATAAATTTGAGAAAGAGGTAATACACATTCCATGCCAACAGTTTACTTGATATTGTATGTTGTATTGAAGTATTCAATTTGAGAAAGAGGTAAAACACATTCCATGCCAGCAGTTTATTTGATATTGTATGTCCTATTTAAATATTTAATTTGGTTAGTTAAAAAATGAGATGTATCCATCATTCATGTTCAAATAGCTGGTCAATTTTCAAGTTTTTTATTGACGATATAAATTGACTTACCAAATTTTAATATTGGTTATTTCTTTATAGTTCAGTGCACTGAAGGTCCCTTATCCAGCTGATACTGTGTCTGATAACATCAACAAACAAGAAAAGGAAATGGTAAGCCTCCTTGAAAGAGAAAATGTTGTATCCAGTTTAAGATGTTCCGTTAAGGCTATTAACCCAAAACAGCTAGAAGAACTTATATGTAGACCATGTCTATCTAAACGATAGTATTGATTTGAATGTGAAAACATAATGCTAAAAATGAGATCAAGACCTGAACTAAGAAAGTCAAAGCATGTTCATTGTGTTTTCAAGTGTTGCATATTTGCACACAACATGTGTGTACATCAAGGTGATATGCAAATGAGGGTTCTCATAGGATCACAAACTCCCTATTTCTTTTACAGGTATTACCTGAAATATGAAATATTAAAGGTCAAGTCCACCTCAGAAAAATGTTGATTTGAATCAATAGAGAAAAATCAGACAAACACAATGCTGAAAATTTCATCAAAATCGGATGTAAAATAAGAAAGTTATGACATTTCAAAGTTTCGCTTATTTTCAACAAAAAAGTTATATGAACGAGCCAGTTACATCCAAATGAGAGAGTCGATGATGTCGCTCACTCACTATTTCTTTTGTTTTTTATTGTTTGAATTATACAATATTTGAATTTTTACGAATTTGACGATTAGGACCTCCTTGCCTGAAGCACAAAATGTTAAAATAATGGAATTCCACGTGTTCAGGGAGGAATGAAACTTCATTTCACATGACAATGACGAGAAAATAAAAATATTTCATATAATAAAATACAAAAGAAATAGTGATGTCATCATCTCATTTGGATGTAACTGGCTCGTTCATGTAACTATTTTGTTGAAAATAAGCGAAACTTTAAAATGCCATAACTTTCTTATTTTACATCCGATTTTGCAGACCTTCATTTTTGAGGAGCGCGATCGCGCCGGCACTCCTACCGCGCTCCTTTAAAGAAAGAAGGAGAGCAAAAAATAGCGCTCCTCAAAAAAAAAAAAAAAACATCTTTAAATCTATGAAATGGCCTTTTTTCCATAATTCCTTGAAATTACTTTGATTTAGTTGAAATCTATCAGAAAACTGAAGAATATTCATCTCTTTCCCGACTCTGATTTTAATTTAATCTCGGTAAAGATTGCAGTCCCATGTAGTCCCATATGTAGATTTTCATGGCAACACCATGGAAGTCTACATGTGGGACTACAATATTTACCGAGGTAAGTTCAAATCAGAGTCAGGAAAGTGGTGAATATTCTTCATTTTTCTGATAGTTTTCAACTAAATCAAAGTAATTTCAAGGAATTATGGAAAAAAGAAGGCCATTTCATGGATTTAAAGATGTAAAATGTGAAATTTTAGCAATTTTTTTTTCAATTTTTTTTTTTTTTTAGCAGGAGCGCGTACGACATCTTGTAAACGTATTGACGTGACCCAGGCCTAGTTTCACCACAGATTAATAGCTAACACAGCTATTGCATATTCAATGTTAAGAAAAATCTACAATTTATCATACATGTATTGTAATGAATTGATTTGAGCTCCTCACGGAGAGCGATTCTGAGGAGCTCAATTGAGCTCCTCAAAAAAATAAGGAGAGCGATTTATTGAGCTCCACGAAATTATAAACGTGAAGGACTGATTTTGATGAAATTTTCAGTGTTATGCTTGTTGAATTTTTCTCTTTTTATTCAAATCAAGTTTTTGTTGGGGTGGACTTGTCCTATTAACTTGTTTTCCTGAAATAATGTAAAACATTGTTAGACTTAATGTTATAATGCACCAGCTTCTTCATGATCAAGTCTACACTCTACATAACTTTATTTTATATTTCATCTAATAAATTACAAATGAAATACTGTGTCATGCCATTAATATTCTCAATTGCATCTCTTGTGTTAAGCATGTAGCTTTTATAGGGAGATTTAGTGAAACATTTAGTATCTTAACTTTATTTTCCATCTGATTTTTACTAGATCTATCATATTGTTTGGGTGAACTTGACCTTCCAAGTCCCTCCGATCTCTTTGTCTGTATCTTTCTCTATCTCCCGTCTTGGAATGCTGATTTAGCTCGTGCTTGACCATGAATATTTGTTTCTTGTTATTTTGTTAGGATGTGATGGCAGCAGAATTTGTCAAGGCTTCAAATGAGCGTATTGCAAAATACACACAAGAGGTAAGATGTACATCATTATTACTGATGATGGTAGTGAGGTCTTTATAGCTTATATGCAAGAGTACAACTCCAAAGCATTTCATTATGATTGATATGGTTTCACCTAGAAATCTTACTAAAATCTATAGCAAATGACAGAATTCATGGAATGGTAAAAAAGGAATGAAAAGAAAAAAAAAAAAATTGAAATGTTTAAAAATTCACTCAATTAGGTACTCAATGAAGTTTATTGTAAATATGAATTTCCCCAAAGAGATAGACCTAATATTAGATTTGTAGTGAAGATTTATACAAATAGGAGTGTAAAACGTAACTTTTACTTAAATTATCTTTTTCTTTGCCCCCCCATAGGTGAACAAGCTAGAAAGTATGACCCCATTCGAGGAGCTGACAGTGGAAGAATTTGATGAGATGTTCCCTGAAGGCAAGAAGATGAAGGAGAAGTACCCATGGTGGCCACACATCAACCTTGCAGAGTTATAACCTCAACGACCTTTAACTTAGACCAACCGTATCTTAATATGTAATATAGAGATTTATTCAAGCTTATATGCTTACACCATTTTCGGCATGATAAGTCCAAAATTGCCACTCAGAGATGTCCAATTATGAACTGTTTTGTCCTAAAGGATTGTCTTCAGTTCTTGTAGGATTTTCATGTGGATAAGAAATGGTTGAATGCATTCAGGTGTAACGTAACTTCACTTTTGAAGCAATGTAATTAAAAAAACACCATGTATTCAACTGGTAAGTTTTCAGAAGCATGGCCCACTCTTTTATTGAAAATTAACTTTGTTGAAATACTGTATTACAGTTTGTGCTGGATCTTTTACCTTCTCACATGCTTTCAGAAAGATCAAGAAAGTAAAATGTTCAAGCCCCTTTGCACACACAATTTGCTTCCCAAGAGAATTGCTACAATTACCAGTATTTCTATAACAAAGTCCATATGCCCAACACTGATCTGAATTTAATGGAAAATATATGTGAATAAATTTTGGGGGCGTGATTTACCAAGGCTCCATGAAAGATTTTAGCCATCTGTGATGGTTAAATTCATAGTTATGCTTTGAGAATGTGTCCATATATTTTATTCAGTATTGAATTAAAACTGATATAACTGGAAAATGATATTCACCTGATTTATTTGTCAATTGTTACAGTGATGAAAGACAAAGGGTGGTATTCTGAGCACTTCTTGGCCCTGTCTTACAAAGAGTTGAAATTGATTTTATCAACCAAAACTATGGAAAGCCAGCATGTTTACTAAGGATATTGTGCAAATTTCCTTTAGAAAAACACTGGCCCGAATTCACAAAGGTGGTTTTTTAAAACCCATGGTTGAGTCCATGGTTTATGCAGATTTCCTGTATAAATTACGCTTAATTGAGCACGTATAAACAATGTCCAATGCTGATGCGCGCTTTTGTCACAGTGCGCCAAATTGACGCTTGTTGCCATGGTTATCCACGCAATTTTATTCACGAGTCCACCGTTTTTAATAATGAGTCCACTCTTCAAACAGTGGACTCCCGAATAAAATAGCATATCTAACAATGGTCACAGGCGGCAATTTGGCGCACTGTGACAAAAGCGCCCATCAGCATTGGACATTGTTCATACACGCGTTCAATTACGCGTAATTTATAAGGAAATCTGCATAAACCATGGATTCAATCGTGGGTTTTTAAAACTACCTTTGTGAATTCGGGCCTATGACATTGATGGATTCCACAGGGTTGAGTTTGATTACGTCAATCGTAACTCTTTGTAAGACGGGACCCTGATCTCCTTTTTTGAACTTAGGAGTGCTCCCATTGGTTGAATCATTTGGATGTTGATTCTAACAAGTTTTCTACTTGGATACAATTTGTATGGTGGGTGTGGCTCTTAAGCTTGTTAGTTGTAAAACTGTTAAAAACTGTTTTCATTATACAGAATTATGAGCATTTTAGCTGTGTGTTAACTCAAGTAACATATTATGCAAGTTATAAAGCTTGTTCACGCTGTTCACTATACCACCCAGTTGATCACATTTTTATTTAAGTTTACTTAATAGGGTAACATCAAGCATGCAAAACAAAACATGAATAATCAAAATTGGGATGAAAAAATGACTAAGAACATTTGGAATCTTTGCATTCTATGAAATTGTGATCTAACGTAAGATGTATGCAAATTAATGAGCTGATGATATGACAATCACTTTTGTTTTTCATTCAAGGTTTTTGTCATTGATGTGTGCAAAGTTGTTTTTCACTATCAAAACAATGATAATTCTACATATTCCATCTGTCTTGATATCTTCATTAGTCAACCCATATTTTGCACTCAGTAAGCAGAATTTTTTATGATGGTTACTTTCAGGCTCATTTCCTTATCACAAACCTGTCAACTTTGAAAGCCAATACAAAAATTTTATCCAGGGAAATTACCAATATGATCTTAAATTGAAAATTCTAGAATATTACAAAAACAAAGTGTTCATACTACAAATAGAAAATCACAACAGGAAAGATTATTTATAAATGAAATTCACACTTTATTGACAATACAAGATTGCATATATTGCATACATTTCTATACAGTTCAAGAGGTATAGAGAAATACATTAATAATCATACTACATATATAACAAAAAAAAAATGCACTAAATACATCTGTTCCTATCCAGGACTATCACATGAAAAAATTAACCTTTCATTTTCCACTTATCATTTTTTCAAACTTGTGTTTATGAGACCATCAATGTTTCAAAAAAATTGAATTATGGTTATGACTGAAATTCTATACTAATAAGTAATCTGCATAATATACCCTAAATCAAATTTGTATTACATTTGCACATACCCTTGCAGGATGACTACTTTCAGTGTATACAATCAAATTCTTTAATCCGTTTAATTTGGCTCAGTCAGACTGTACTCCTCACTCCTTTCTACGTACACTACTGATAACAGGCATTTAGATCATTCAAACAATATTTTGATACTTCTGTTGACAAAGTTGAAGAGTAAAATAAAAAGAAAGCTTTCTGCTACAAACGTACAACGTTAAAATTATGTCTTGCACTTGCACTTGTTTTAAGGGCAGTGAGGGTCAATACAAGTTTCATTCCAACCTATAATAATAATTATACAAAAATTGTAGAAGATTGTGGCCTTTATATCGCAGCAATTCTGTAACTAACAGAAGGAAAAGGGGAAATGATGCAGGATAGCTGAATGGTGGCTGCATGTGTAGCAAAGTCAATCAGGAATTTTCAATATGATGACTTCATGCCCTACGCTTAACAAGGTACACGCAGCAACCTGTTTTAGGGCCAGGATCTTGGAAGTTTACAGTTCCCCCTACACAGACATGCCCCCCCCCCCCTTCCCAACAAGGGATGATGAAATGGAGAGACAAATAAAGCCACCTATTGCCTCTTCACAATCAAGTTCAGGGGAGTGTTCCTTGGAAGGACGTTTTATGCGACAAGTCCTGTTTTATCTGACAGTTACCAAAGGAACTGGGTGTCTCGGGCAATCTAACTCGGGGGGGGGGGGGGGGGGGAAGGAAGCTGTCGGATCTGATAACTTATCACATGAAAAATGTCTATCATGCCCAACGTTTAACAAGGGGGGGGGGGCTGTCGGATCTGATAACTTATCACATGAAAAATGTTGATGAAACGCTCCCCAGATTACTGAGGGCAGAATTTTGCTCCTTTCATTCCTGACTTCTAATAAAATAGAAATCTCACTAGGAACAGTATTTTTTTTTACTTAATTTTTACATATTCTGATAAAGTTATGTAAAATAAAACTCGCTGATATTGAACAAGTAGGTAAACCTATGCCAGAGGTGAATGACGAATACAGAGCCAAACTCTACTCCCTGGTATAGGAGAGTATGTTGGAGTGAATGAGAAAAGTAATAGCAAAATAATTTATTGCAAGGGGTGGGGGTATCATTTTCCTCTTGGAAGGGAACAAAGAATGGTTAACATTAACTGACATTGACAACCTGGTAAAAAGAGATACATGTACATTAAAACAACAAAATTCAAAGGATTAAAATGAAACATTCTCAAAACCTCTAGGTCAAAAGTACTAGTACAAATCCTGCTAATATACTTTATACTGTACATCACAGCTAGATAGCTATACACAACACATCACACTAAAAATGTTATCATATAAAAATACAAAACATTCAGTAAATTGGAATCAAGGATTTTATGAAAGACAGGGTTATACACAAAACTACTGGCAAGAATCTATCAACAAGCAGATAATAGGTTCAGTTATGAAATTCCAATCAGGCATTGTTATTTCCTTCAAATATTTCAGGAATAATTCCAGAGAAGAGTCACATAAACCTTCAAAATAGTTACTTCGACAGTCTCTAAGCTGTGGAGTGGTGGACTTAATAAAATAATACGTTCATCTCCAAGTACATGGTAATAATGTAATACAATATAAAAATCATACTTTGATGTGAAAGGACTTCCCAACTCCTAAAAATGGTTTTCATACCATAAATATATATATGTATATATACTTTCATGCTTTTACAAAAATCTGATCATATTTCTTTGTGCACAGCCTTTAAAATAGAAGCCTTTCCATAAAAAATCTTCATTCTTCTGATATAAAAAATTAGAAAACATTATAAATGATAGAAGGCTCTCAAGGTCTAAATAGGCACATTCTTTTCTGCAATATTTCAATTAAAAATTTAAGTTTTGCTTTTAAAACTCAGTACTTAAGTGCTGTAGTAACGTTTATGTGCATTGTCTAGAGTCAAATGAGTGAAATTTATGCAGACATTAACAGATGCCTTTGTACAGGGGGAAAAATTGCAAAATGGATAAGATTGTGCGTTAACCAGCTTGGCACAAACATAACAACAACAATAATATATCCTGTTCTTGTATCGTGCATACTGTATCACTTTATCATCTAATGTACTTGAAATGAGGCTGATGCTGGGATTGACCTCAGAAAATATTTATGCAAATTTATTTCGAGTGCTGGTGTTAGTTTGTAACTCCAGTCAGTGTAAAGGAAGCAGAAGAAAAGAAAGAGAAGAGTGAAATTTTGAACAATGAATTAGATAATCAGGATTTGTAGATGTTTGAAAGATCACTAAAAGCAAGTGATCATAAAATTGGCAAATTCATTGGACTTTGACACATTTCGGCTGCCTTCGATTTAGCATTTTACAGAAGTATTAAATTAACTTTTTTCCTAATTAGTGCCTTCAAATGTGAGGTGACTCGAATATAAATTGACTGAATATAAACCAACTCCTAAGAATTCACTATACTTTCCATACATTTTCAGGTTGATATCTTAGCGTTCTTGAATAATTTTTGCGTCCGTTGACAAACAATGCAAGTACAGTCCATGAGGGTGCTATCACTTGACCTGTGACCCTGGATGGAATAAAATTCAGAAGGGGGAAAAAGCTACATTTTATGGTTGCTGTCAAAGCCCTAAAAACGTGTACAAAGCAAATGTAACATCTTGGGCCTGTTGCATAAAATTTTTTACCTGAGAAAACTCTGGTAAAAACTGAAAACTAAGGTTAGTCTGATTTCTGCCATTGATTTTAACACAGGGCAAAAAACTCTGGTAAAAACAACCTGAGTTTTCTCAGGTAAAAAGTTTTATGCAACGGGCCCCTTGTGTTGACATCAGAATAAAATCCCAATACAAATTCATATATATTCTTGTAGCAAATACTATGAAATCCAAACCTTTCTGAATTGAAATATATACAACACCACGACCTGTATTCTCAAAAGAGGTTTTGATTATACTATGGTAGAAAACCATGGACTATGCAGATTTATTTGATTAACACGCTAAATTTTAAGCGCACTTTGCCGAAAGCACGCATTTAATTGGATTTAACTTTGTGTACACGATAAAATAAGCAAAATTATGCTTAAAAATCTGCCTAGTTCATGGTTTTGAACCATGGGACAATTGAAACCTCTTTAGAGAATACAGGCCTTTATGTTTAAGAGAGAACCAGGAATTATATTGTCATACTTATGGGGCATGGTTATGCATGGTTTGTGGGTTTATAATGCATTGTCTACAAGTAAGCATACACAATTGTGTTATCTTTCTAAATAATTATGATAATAAAATCGGTTTTAGGCTCTATCTATAGGGGAGACCGGGGTTAGTTGGAACATGGGGTAAGTTGAAACATTGTAATTTTCTTTAATGCCTGTAAAGTAAATTTCTGCAATACTGCCCTCAATTTATTGTTATTGATACAACTGTTGTATTATTAATAGCAATAAATTGAGGGCAGTATTGCAGAAATTTACTTTACAGGCATTAATAGAAAATTACAATGTTCCAACTTACCCCATGTTCCAACTAACCCTGGTCTCCCCTATTGCTTAGAGCATCAAAGAATATACCATACCACCACTGTCCTTCCACATGCGGCTATAGCATTGGAATGTATAGATCCATTTCCTCAGTGCTATTTTTTTTCTTTTGCTTTTAATTGGATACTTCCAGCATTCAACAAAGTCCCAGACATTCAATCTAATCTGACTCATTATATAACCCACTTTTCGGGGGGGGGGGGAGATCACCCCTGCCACGTTATGAAATTTATCAACCACATTATTTTGAGAATAAAATTCACAGTCCTAGAATGTCGGTCGTTGACAAGTTTCTGTTTTCTGAACCTTTTGATTCCCCATCTAGTGCCTTAGACCAATAAACTATATAAAGACTATAGCAATAGAAGAAAAGATTTCATCATTGTTTTATTTTTCTCACTCACCCAAGTATGTTTCTTAGTAGCTTGGGCCAGGGCCTTAATCTCAGCTTTTACTTGGACTGGGTTGAGAAGGGCTGGTCTAACTTTGAGCTCTGTCTCCTCAGGTAAATTCCTGTTAAAAGAAGGGGAAATGATTATAGGAGTAAACTTCATCATGAAAGAGGAAAAATATACTGTGTAAAAATTTATAAAATGACCTTCTATTATTGAAGTCCATGATGCTTTTTTAATTACTTTTGATATTTTTTATATTAATAATTTTATTTTTTCATGTTTCTTGAAAGAAGCATAATACATGAAAATTTCCTTATATTTATTCAATGAATATTATGCCATAATAGAAATATTCCAGAAGATGACACAAAACACGATATACAGAAAATCACTCAAGACATTTCATCTATAATTCACAGGTCTATTTCCATGCCAGCAACTTTCAAACATGATGTAATAAACTTCAATTTCCTCGAGACCTGAAGCTCCTCCGATCTCAGCATGCAAGTCCTAGGGAAGCTGGTATCAAGCAAGAGCCACATGGCAAACAAGAAATTGACCATGCTACCCTTCCCCATCAACTCATTTTAAACCTATGCAATCCCCTACTTACTTTGCTGTCTGTATGATCTCTATAGTGATCCTTCCCAGCTCCATCAGAGCCAAGGAGGTACTCCTGGAAACCAGAAGCTCCTCAGATCTCAGCCAGCCAGTCCTAGGGAAGCTGGTATCCAGAGAGGGCCACATGGCATCCCAAAGGTCTATCATGCTTCCAACCAGCTGAAAGTATGTGGGTTTCCATGCTAACTTGAGAACCTACATGTATCACAACAACAAGGAATGATTGAGAAAGGGGAAATAGTTTATTTAATTTCATAATTTGTATTTTTACAGATAATTCAAACAATGTATCAAATTAATTTCTGGATGGCAATGAATAAAAAAATTAAGAACAAAGAGAATTTTTTTTAGAATGTTACAATTCATTTAATGGTCCATAAGGCCATTCCCACTCTTCAGTGTGATCAATGTCAATCTGCACAATCTTTACAAGGAACAATCCAAATTATCTCACAAGTAAAATAATATGAACACTTGATTAGTCATTCCCAAATGGAAACAAGGATTATCTTATATACCTTGACTGGGAGTAGAAGTGGTGCCTGAACTGGACTAACCCTCTGTCTCCATAGGGCGATGTGGAACTCCTCGACATGCTTGGGTGACTCCACGTAATGGGGCGAGAGGAATGCTACGATATGCCTTGCATTGTCCAGCTGATGAAGTCGTTCCTGATCACTGGGTGCATCAACCAAGACCACCACCTTGGGGGCCGCCCATTCCAAGAGACTCTTGAAAGAGAGTGCAAATTTTTCATCATGAGGGTGGAAGCTGAGGATGACCTCGCCTGTGACCTCGTGGTATTTTGCTTTGTCTTCGTCCATTTCTGAGATGAAGCACTTTGGAGGGAACACATCCTTGAGAGGCAGTGATACCGTCTTGTATTCATTTTTGAAGGTCTTCTTTCGATGAACTTCCATCAAGTTTTCTATGTTAAGTCTATCTGACACCTGCAGTGATAAAAGGATGATCCAAATTTACAAACGTTGTATTGCACCTGTAGTTTGGTACCATGAATTATGGAGATTTTATGCATTTATTACTCTTGTATTACCAGGTACAGATGTGTCATGATAGGGTCTAAGAATATCGGAACATTCTTTTTTTTCGAAGGGAGTTAAATTAATTTTGTTGCTATAGTTTGAGCATAAATTAGATCACAGATTACAATAAATTTAGTTCGCTTCAATGATTTAAATGAACTTTTGTCGCTGGACATATTTACAGTGACTGTACCTGATAAATTAAGCATAAAAAATATCCATAGGCCTATAAACGGTTGTTTCACACCACTAATTCAACACAATCTTTGTAAATTTCGGCTAATAAAATTCTAGATCTAGGCAGAAAGACTAGCTTAGAAGATTCAGCTTTGAATATTAGCCTTTATACCAGTAGCAATTTTCATATTTTTGTCTTTGGTATTATTGTTTGGTAAGGACAATGAGAGGGAGAGAGAGAAAGTGGGGGGGGGGGGTTGAAGAAAAAAATCAAATAAATAGGTAATTGGATGATAGGCTTACAGCAGCTTCAGCAAGGAGATTAGAAAGACCTTCCACAGAATCTGATTTGGCCCCTGTCTTGCCATGTAGCCATGAAACAAGACTATGGCAAACGGTATCAGCAGCAACTTTGAAGACATCGGGTGTGGCTGTTACCATGGCAACCTCTGTAAATGAGCTCTCTTCTTTCTCAAGTTCTTCTATGCGCAGAGGTATTAGCTTCAGCTTGTCCTGTTTTTAAAACAAAATCATTATTCAACTTTTTAAGAGACCTACAAATCATCTATTTTTATGGTGCATTACAAGAAAGTTACAATTGAATTTGAGTTTATCGCAACAATTAAAATCTAATTGACAATCAACCCACACCATGAGCATAAACTACACTGTGTAAAAATTAGAAAATGATGATCAGTTCTTAATAATAGTAACAGGGAATATCTCTGAATTTGATAACTCTGCTATTTTGCTATGACTATTGATATCCCAAATTAATTACTTTCAACCCAGTATCACCTATGTCATAATTAAGTTTTTTTATGAAACGTCACCAAATAAGAAGTTGCTAAACTAAACTAAGTGAAGATCTAGATCAGGTTCATTTACATACAAGTAAGCCTAACATTGTATAATAATGATATCATAGCTGATAAACAATCACACTGCAGACAGCCAACAGTGATAAGTAAGCAAATGTTGAATATCGGTATTGCTTGGGAAAAGACCAACATCTGGCAAACAGGTCATGCTTATTTTAGTAATCACTTAGCATACACACATTAACAGATTTGTTTGCTACATATGATTTATGCATGCGTACAAACACTTTTGTGGGTTTTTTATACGGTTAAGTTGGAGCCCATTCTGAGATCATTCATCATACAATTGAAATTTATGTTTACTACATCATAGATTTTGTTTTTTGAATAGATCAGTAACCATATAAACCCAAAACAATATGATGTAATTAACCAACATTATTGTAGGTCTACTGAATGTGATATCATAATAATAATAATAATCAATTATCTATAATAACGAGTATGATAATATCATAATTACCTGGGCCAGGTGTTTCATCTGAGCAAGGCTATATTCTTCCTGACACACAGCTGATCTTAGATAGTTATTGGACAGCACAGCCAACATAGACCGAGAACCATCTATAGAGTGATATAATGTCTGCTGCCATGCATGACCTGAAAGATGAATAATCCATTCAGGAAAAGTTTATATAATCATTCTACATCAATTGCTCAATCAATGCTGTTTAATTCATTTTATCTTAAAGGTCAAGTCCACCCAAGAAAAATGTTGATTTAAATAGAGAAAAATGAAGTTAGCATAAGACTGAAAATTTCATCACAATCGGATGTAAAATAAGAAAGCTATGACATTTTAAAGTTCGTTTATTTTTCACAGAACATTGATATGCACAACCCAGTGACATGCAAATGAGACAGTCGATGAAGTCCCTCACTCACTATTTCTTTTGTTTTTATTGTTTGAATAATATAATATTTCATTTTTTACAGATTTGACAATAAGGACCCACTTGACTGAACCATATAGTATTGAACAATTCTTATTCCACATGGTCAGGGGGAATAAATCATTGTTTCACTTGACAATCAGGAGAAAATTCGAATATTTCATATTTCATACAATAAAATTCAAAAGAAATAGTGAGTGGATGACGTCATCAGTCTCTTCATTTGCATACCGATCAGGATGTGCATATAACTGTTTCATGAAATCAAAAAAAAAATTTAAATGTCATAACTTTCTTACTTTACATCTGATTTTGATGAAATTTTCAGTGTTATGTTTGTTGGATATTTCTCTTTTTATTCCAATCAATTTTTTGTTGGGGTGGACTTGTCCTTTAATTTACAGGGTTCTTATTTTCACTTGTAATTTCCACTCCATGATGGTCTGTGGGGGCATTGTGGTCTAGTGGTTACAACTCTCGTCTTTCAATAAAAGGGACACAAATTCGAATCCCAGCCAGTGTGTTTTCCTTCAGCAAGAACTTTACCCACAGGTGAGTCTCACCCCAGGTGAGGTAAATGGGTACCCGGCAGAATTAATTCCTTGAATGCACCAAGGGCCTTTAGCAGCTGGAGCTACAGCCGGAGTAACGCCATTGTATAGGCGACTAGATAACTAGCGCCTCATAAATGCTATATATTATCAACTATTTTGCACTTTGTCGAATAAAAATTTGATTTTTAATAGTTCATCAATCGTAAATATTAAGGGGCGTTACACCACTTGGTTATTAGACGAAATGGCTATGGCCTGACTGGATATTAATTAAATGGTAAATGGCATAAATGGCAATTAGTTAGTTAAATTGGTTATAATATGTAGTAAGATTAGACCATGTGGGATGGCATCAATTGAAATTAGACAAAGTGGGTGTAGATCAAGTTGCAATTTAGGTCTAAAGCCCAGTGCACAATATGCGAGCTGATAAGACACAAGATTTTAATAAATCGCATTTCGAATTACATATGAAAGTTCCAAGCAGCAAAATTATTTCATTTGAAGTTTGACCTAATGTTAGGATTAAGAAGTCATAATTTTACTCTGCGGCACACCCTGTGGACAGAGTAATATCCAAATCCGCTTCAAGTCGCAGCCAATGATGATGGTGTTACAATTTGCTTTTATTCCTACAAGGATGCTTAGACTTGACTAAAATTTGATTTCGGTTACTCCTACCACTATTCTGAACTCTGTTCACTGAAATTTTATTGTTTGGAACGTTCATATAAAATGTTATTACAATTTCTTTGAAATTTGGATTGCAATGGATTGCATAGTGTAGGCTGGACTCAATGCTACCCATCCTTACCCGTCTTCAGCTCCTGGATGTCATAGAATACCCTCAAAGTAGGGTCCAGCTCTTTAAGAACACCAACGATGTAATTGGCAGCCTCCGAGTCGCAGTGAGAGTAGGATACAAAGACATCATAACAGAACGGCTCATCATCCTCAATCTCCTGCGCAATGGTGGTGGTTGTACCATCCTCTGGGCTACTCTCCTGGGTGGAGGGCGGTAGAGATTTGATCAGCTGCTGGCAAGTGTTGGTGATTTGCACCTCAGGATCATCTCTACAGGAAAGAGCAGATATTGGAATAAGTGAGATGTTGCTCAACCAGGGTCCCGTTTCATAAATAAAATTGTTTGTAAGTTATGAATGACTTTACGGACGACTGGTGATCATTTCTTGTGGTAAATGATATACATGTATCTTTATGTACTGATTTAGCGCCAAAGAACAGGTTCCAGTCGTGTGTAACTTTATCAACAGCTTTATGAAACACTATCAAGGTTTACATGTGTTATTTCTAAAAGCCTATGCAATCATAAGTATTCAAGCTCTGGCTGACAATTTTCTTTTAATTTCCCTCTAAATTATCTATGTACATGTCAAAAATTCCAACATCTTCATGGCAAGGCTAATATTCCATAGGGCACATTTCTGAATTACAGCTCAAATGGATAATAAAATCTAAAAAAGGCAATATACTCAATGTAGATCTCCAAGTCCAATGAGAGGGATGTTGAGATCAATTAACATGGCATTGCCTTGGATTAATCTAAGCCTTGGAAGGATTTCATGAAAGAACTTGTCTGACATATGATATGAAAAAGTGTGTTTATTCCAACAATTACTATAGTGACAATGCTTCTCAGCCAATCCAACTCAAGGAAAGTTGTCAGATCCAAAAACTTGTTGAATAGAAAAATGTTGATGAAACCCCTGATTTACTTAAAGAGTTGGAATACGAACTGCATATAGTTTTAGAATTTGTTTCTTCAGCCCCAAACTCACAATTTTGGAAAAACATTTTGATGGATGGGGCGATTTCATAAAGCTGTATAAATAAAGTTAAGGGCAACTTTATAACTGGGTACCCTCCCATCGAATACCTAAAAAATTCTTTCTCCACATGGGAGTGATCTTTCTATGATTACTAAAATCATGAATATAATGACTAATAATGTTACATTCAAATACTTGTTATCATAATAAAAAAAATAAAAGGCCACCAGTTTTGAAGGAAATTATGGGTTAAGTAACTTACATGAGACATCATAAGGGGCTTCACAAGATCATATGAATTAGAGAACCAGTTGAACATTTCAGAAGGAATTTTGTCAGCGATTTTCACTTACTTACAACTGACAAAAAGCTACTGAATTCCTATGTATCTGATAGGCCAAGACTCTCCGGCTGAGGGCATATCATCCAGTGAAATTTACTTCAAGTAACTTTATATATAAATCCCCAAATGAAAGATTGAAGTTAACAATATATTTCTGCTTGCCTACAAATCTCAGTCACATCAATAATCATTCCCCGAATTCCTGTAATACAAAGCCCATAGCAATTAAAAGATTGACAGATTTGGGGTCTGTTTTATAAAACTTTTCATAATAACACACTTGCAAAAACAGTTTCAAGCAACTAAAATTATTCAACGTGATTGGCCAATAGTAAACTTGTTACAGATATTGTGCATTCGTTATCATAACAAGTCTTTATGACACGTGACCCTGAAGTTAATTCATTTCTAAGAGCTGCCAACCTTAATTGGAAAAAATCCTATTCCTAATTTCTTTTTATCCTATTTTTCTACATAATTCTGAAAAATATACCAATAATCATCATTCTCACTATTTTCTAATATCCTATTTCTAGGAGAAAATCCTAATTATTGTCACTTTCCCCTAAAAAATCCTACAAATTGGTAGCTCTGGGGCCCGTTGCAGAAAGAGTTGTGTTTAAACGCAAGTCAAAAAATCAAACGCAAGTCCCAAATGCGCGCTGTTGATTGGTTGAAAATCAAGTTGCGCATGATTTTTAGAGTTGCGATTGATTGCAACTCTTTCTGCAACGGGCCCCTGATTTCTGCTCACCTACAATCTGAGTACTGGACTAAGCCCATGTATGTTGGTAACGTCACAGTAGCGATGTAGAATGGAGCTAATATGTCTCGGTAGGATTGTCTGTTACAGCATAGGGCAATATTGTACTGCTCAAGGCAGTCCGGTGAGCCGAGGTAGTTTGGACTTAAGACTATGAAATTAAGATGGAAACAGATATTCAAACAATGGACACAGATATTCGATAAATGGAAGCAGATATTAACTAGATGGAAACAGATATTCATAATGTTGATAGAAGTCACGGATGATCTAATGTTTGTTTTATGTAAGACAGATGAACTCAGGTCTTCTTGAAAAACTCCTGAACCTGACAGAGATGCAATACAGATATGCCAAGAAAAGAGCAATGTATATCATCTGCAGAGCTGCCAACCAGAAAAAGAACATTTCAGTATTTTTAAAACTGAAAATCAGTATTTCGGTGAGGAAATCAGTATTTTCAAAGAATACCATAGGACCACATGTAAAGCTGAAACTTAAGAAACCAGTATTTTACATGAAACTATCAGTATTCTTCTCATTTTTTCAGTCCTAAATACTGAAAATCAGTACTACTTGGCAGCTCTGCATCTGTAATACATAATCAGAGTCTTTACTTACAAACTCTATGCAACATTTAAAAAAAGTTGTGTTGGATAGCAATTTTCTCAGGAAAATCATTTTATGGCAATAATGTTAAAAGAAATTTTTGGGTGCTCCTCACATATGACATCATAAAGTCGGAAAACCCAATGCTTGACAAATCCACATCGGAAAAGTATTTCTCTTACCCCCTAATTGATTTTCTTCTCTTTATTTATCAAAAGTCAAAACCAACTCTAAAGCAAGATGGACTTCCTGGCCCAAATTCTGAAGTCGGGTTTAAGTTAAACTCAGGTTTAAAGTTGTGGTTAAGTATGGGAAGCCATAAGTATCAAATTTGTTATTAAGTTGTATGTTTCTTATGTTTACTGTGCTCTTTCCTGATTCATTGATGGTGAAGCCAATAATCTTTTTATACTTCCTAAGCAATTATGAATAATTTGAGAGCCAAATGAGCTGAAGTATGATATCTCTACTGTTAGTGATTTATGTAACAATTGGCTCGCCATACAACTTTAAACCTGAGTTTAAGTTAAACCCGACTTCAGAATACGGGCTCCTGTGTTTACCTGTGATGACTCGAGCACTTTTGGTCATGACTGCATAGATATCATTCTGCCAGATGGCATCCTCATCAAGCTTTTGATTCGATAAGTAGATACGGATGTCAGGTTTGATGGTTCGCAGAGCAGTCTGTATAGAGTCTACCGTGGATTGGTCTTTGGGACTGAAGGAGAGGTAGATATCATAGTCTAGCTTCACTTCCTGGGGTCAAAGGTGAATAGTTGAGATAGGTATAACATTTGAATATCAGGTTTGATGGTTTGCAGAGCGGTCTGTATAGAGCCTCAAAGGAGAGATAGATATCATAGTCTAGCTTCACTTCCTGGGGGTCAAAGGTGAATAATTGAGATATGTATAACATTCGATTAGAGGGGAGAGAAGGATATTGGAGGGAAGTATAGAAAGAATGAGTGGTGGACATGTAAATAAAAAAAAGGCATCAGGAATGAGATAGAGATGGGGAGAAAAGAGAGATAAAGAGAAGGACAGATGAAAAGAAAAGAAGATATATAAACAGAAATAATGAGGAGAGAATGAGATTAAGAGACAAATGGAAAGAATGGCAATGGAAGCGGAATAAATAGTAAATGACATGGAGACAATGAGATGTAAAATATACAAATAAGTGGAACAGCAAACTGCATGTATGCAAAATAAAGTATGCCAAAAGAATTGTCAAATAGTCAATACCAAGGATTGGTACAATAGAATTAGACAAAGGGATGAGAGGAATACAGAGATGAACTGTGATGTGAATTCAAAGTAGGTCTGAATTTGCTTCTTTAATTTTTGAAGAATTATCAGTTGATATACGTAAAAGGTGGATGCTTTTATGATTGATTGGATATCAAGTGAATACTTTTTTTATTTAAGTAAAAAATTCTATTACATTTCATGTATTGTATGATTCCTGTACTTAAAGAATAAAACACTGCAATTAAAAACCAATGTTGTTTCATTCTTAAAGTAAATCACCCCCCCCACAAAAAAAAAATATTATCATACCTTTGGAATGGGACTTTTGGTTTCTAGTCTCTGTTTGAGTTGAGAAAATAGATCAAGGATCTCAGTTCCATCGGCTCTCTGTAGGATCATTGATGCAGTAGTTCTGCTCATCACCTTAGAGTAAATCACTATCTTCAGGAGACGGAGAGGAAGACCGGCTTTCATCCAGTTGACAGCATTCTCTACCATCCCTTGCAGCATCTCACACTCATCGCAACCCTTCAAATTTTTGAAGAGATAATGGTATCATGACTGATAGCATACTTCATTCTCACTTGCAGCATCTCACACTAATGGCAGCCTTTGACAATATTAATAATAGGCATTTATACATCTATCTAGAAATATTCTATTCTGAGGCGCGTTGTTATTATTATTATCCCGGCTTTAGCTCGAGCTGCCTTTCAGCGCTCATGCATTCAAGGAATTAATCCTGCCGAGTACCCATTCACCTCACCTGGGTTGAGTGCAGCACAATGTGGATAAATTTCTTGCTGAAGGAAATTACGCCATGGCTGGGATTCAAACCCACAACCCTGTTTCAAAGTCAGAAGACTAATCTACTGAGCCACAACGCTCCACAAATTTTGAAGAGTTAATGGCATGATTGATGGCATTCTTTACTTTTCCTTGCAGCATCTGACACGAATTGCAGCCTATGGCAATCAAATTTTCAAAGAAAATGTAATCAAGATAGATGGCACAATGCACCATACCCTCGCAGCATCTTAAACCCAGCGCACACAATGCAATTAGTTGCAATCTGAATTTCAAAGAAATTGTAATAACATTTGATATGGACATTGCAAACAATAAAATCTTAACAATCAAAGTTCAGAATAGTAGAAGGACTACTGAAAAATCCAGTCTAGTTTGAGCCTCCCTACAGAAATAAAAGAAACTTCAAATTGACATTGTAATGACGTCGTCATCGGCTGCGAATTGAAGCCGATTCAGACTTTACTCCAACCAACTTGCCGCAAAGCAAAATTTTGATTTTATTATTCGTAACATTAAGCCAAATTTATATTGAAATAATCTTACTTCTTGGAACTTTCGCATTTAATGCAAAATGTGATTTATTGAAAAAAAAGCATCGCATCAGCTTACATAGTGTGTGCTGGTATGTGCATTATGCTCATTGCAACTGTATATGGCGATCAAATTTTGAGAGATAATGGCATCAGAATTGATGGTATTCTACACTCTCCCTTGCAGCATCTTACACTCATCTCTCCCCTTAATGACATTTAAATTTTGAAAGAGATAATGGCATCAGAATTGAGGGCATTCTTCACCATCCCTTGCAGTATCTCACACTAATCACATCCCTATATAATTATCAAATTTTAGAAGAGAGAGAGGTATCATGAATGATGGCATTGTTTACCATCCTGTGCAGCATTCCACACTCATCGCAACCCTAATGACGATCAGATTTTGAAGGTATAATGGCATCATGATTGTTGGCATTCTTGAATATCCCTTCACCTTACCATTCAGTAGTTCCACTTGGTTGATCAAGGCTTGAATTTCAGAAAAATTGTATATGTGTAAGCAAATTTAGAACTTAAACTCATTAATTTTCAAAGTCTCAGGTGGGACAGAATTTCTCATGCATTTCTTTATTTCAGAGGTTCGCCAATCTCCACCCCAAAAAAAAATCATCTGTAGGCACTAGTTTAAAAAAATTATGACTCAGGCCTTATACACATTGTTTGATTTGATATCTTAGGTTCAAACAATAAAGATAAGAGTTAAAAAAAAATGATATAGCCACAAACTTCAATTTAGATTTGTTTTTATAAACACACATGACAATATATTAACATATCTTTGCAACTCTTTTTTGACCATCATTACTAATACACATCATTAAACATACCTGACTACCAGAATTGAGTAACGGTGTGATGACCGTTCCATCTTGATTGTTGAGGATTGGAACCAGGCACCGGAATGCATGGGATACCAGCTCCGAGGGGCGTCCTTTCGCTCCTCTGTTGAGATCATAGCCCCTGAAATTATAACACAACAAAGAATATATATTACAGTACAATGAAGAAGAATGAGGAAACCTTGGAACAGTACAAATTTGACGCTGACCCACCAGGACATGATCCGGCCAACCTAAAGAAGAGAATTTGAAGCTGCATATAGAGTCTTAGACTGCGTTCAGAAGCGTCCATAGGTATGATGATGACGATGGTGATGTTGACGATTATGGATGAATAATGATGATGATCATAATGGTGGGTGGATAAATGATGACGATGATGATAATGAAGAGCCAAAGTTATATACAGGTGAATTTAGTGGGGGGAGGGCAAAAGGGGCGCATACCCTCCCCTTTCCTCTGAAAACCATTGAAAGTACATATATACAAATGAACAAATATTTGAACAATCATTTACCCATTTTGTCCCTATCCCTCATTCACTTTCAAATACCATCTACTTGAAGCATTCAAAACATCACCAATCACCCCAGGGCGATTAAAATTTATCATGCACCACTCCTGTTATAAAATGATCAAAGTCTTGACACAAGAACAAGGCTCACTTACGTGACCCCTGAGAAGGTTGTACTGCCTCTGGTCTCAAAGCATAGCAGTCTCTTATAAGGCAGGTGTTCTGGTAGAGGTTTGGTCCACCAGCAGGAATAAAGATCTTGAAGGTCTTCCTCCTTGTGAGACTTGGCAAGCTGATACACATCCATGTCCATCTGCCTGTAGAGGGCGCCCATCACACCCACACCTTTACTGTAGCAACCTGTAGAAAAGGTGGTGTTAAATATTTGCTTAGTACTATTTTTACAGACTCATTCTTCAATATTCATAAGATTAAAACAAACTACTTACAAACCAATACTGTATCTTCCATCGCATTATAAAGGGAATTCATTTCCCTCTCTCTGCTTCCAATTATTCTGCTATGTACAGTCCAACCTCTCTTATCTGCACACGTTGGGACCAGCATCAATCCAGATAAGGGACTTATCCGGATCTGGGAGAACCAATATCATATACACGCCGCTGCCTCCCAATGGTAGCTACACGTAATCTATTGTAGTGGGCATACACAGACAGTATTTCACTGCTGACAGTGCATATTATACGCAGTTTTCTTTGAAATCGATTGGTTGCCAAAACTCTTGGATAATATATTTGCAGAAATGATTGATGAATACATCGACTCTACCTCAAAATAAAGAGAATTACTCAAAACTAAGTTTGAAAATTGGATCATTGCAGCTTCGCAAAGCCAGCTATTGTTATACTGACTGAAGCCAGCTCAAAGATGATAAATGGTGCTGTCCAGAATGCAAGACGAGGTCTAGCGTCAGTAATTTTGGTAAGATATTTTCATTCGAAAATAATGTGGTTGTAGGTAGACTATATTGGAAAATGTATGTTATCAAACTGAGTTTGCATAGGAATTTTGATTTTAGATTAAAATCTTATCTCGCCATGCATGAGATTGAACAAAAAAAATCTTGGCAAATGCGCATCCGGATAATAGAAAGATCCGAATAAGGGGAGGCTGGATAAGAAAGGTCGGACTGTACATTCATATTGGGAGTGAGAGCAGCCAAATCAGACCACCTCACTTTGTATTATTACATGGGAAAGTGGCCCTTCAAAATAAAAACATAAATTTTTGCTTGAACCCAATGACTACTACTTTTAGTCCAGGGACCCCCTGGGGCCAGTTGCATGAAAGTTACTATTATAGTAACTTTGTCATTCATTGGTAATTTCCCTGGAATCACTGATTCTGATTGGCTGTTGAGCTTTGATGCCATGGTAGTTACCAATGGATGGTAAAGTTACAATGATAATAACTTTTATGCACTGGACCACTGGTTTTAGAGGGTAGTAGGTAAAGTGCTCATAGCACTGAATTATTGAACTGTACCTCCATATGCAGAGATGAGAATGACATCCACCTTGTCCTGTTGAGGGAGCTTGGTGATATCCCCAAGGCACAGTTCAATCTTACATTCTCCGCTGGGTGTTACAACGGTCAGTGTATCCTTGACCAGTAGCCCTGGTATGGGTCCATCATCCTCAGACGGCTGGCAATCCTCGCAGGTTATCACGGAAGAAGGTTGCTTTCTCCTACCACGTGTTAAGCTCCTTGATTGTTATCAAAATTGATATTAAAAAATACAGTAGCCTACAATTTACAATACAACCCTTTAGAAATAAAATTGAAAAATGTTCTATGCTTTATATCCAAAGTTAATCATAGTCATCAACATACAATAATAAAAACATATTTAATTAAAATACAAGTACTTTTAGCGCAAACTTGTCAATAAGCAGGCTTTAGCTGCAGAGAAGAAAAGGGGAGGTCTATAAAAAAAACTTGGGTTTTCTTGCTAGATTTATTTTACTAAGGGAGGGAAGCTTAAAGTATTATCAAAATTAGAACATCACTTACCAATCCATTTTTTTTATGAAGGAGCTGGATCTTCCTGTTTTCTTGACAGTGGATTTTTCTTAAAATAAAACTTCACAAAACAGAAATTGGATCTGCAAAAGAGAAGTAAAATATATTATTTGAAGCATAAGTACAGATATCAGCAACATCAATGTAGATAAATATTCAATAATAAAACAAGTGGAATGCCTCTGGCCGTCTCACCTGCATCACGCGGTTCAATATAGCAGCAGTGCTGACTTTGAATACTACTCTAACTCGCACAAGATGTTCAGTGATACATGGTTACTCTTATGTCCACTTTTTATGAACTAGACCAATAAACTTACAGAGATATGATGGTTATTCAACAAAAAACCCCAACATGGCCAAAGTTCATTGACCTTACATGACCTTTGACCTTGATCATGTGACCTGAAACTTGAACAGGATGTTCAGTGATACTTGATTACTCTTATGTACAAGTTTCATGAATCAGATCCATAAACTTTCAAAGTTAGGATGGGAATTCAACAGATACACCCAATTCGGCCAAAGTTCATTGACCTTTGACCTTGGTATGTGACCTGAAACGCGCACAGGATGTTCAGTGATACTTGATTACTCTAATGTCCAAGTTTAATAAACTAGACCAATAAACTTTCAAAGTTATGATGGTAATTCAACAGATACCCCCGATTCGGCCAAAGTTCATTGACCCTAAATGACCTTTGACCTTAATCATGAGACCTGAAACTTGCACAAAATGTTCAGTGATGCTTGATTACTATTATGTCCAAGTTTCATGAATCAGATCCATAAACTTTCAAAGTTATGATGGGAATTCAACAGATATCCCCAATTCGGCCAAAGTTCATTGACCCTAAATGACCTTTGACCTCGGTCATGTGACGTGAAACTCATGCAGGATGTTCAGTGATACTTGATTAACCTTATGTCCAAGTTTCATGAACTAGGTCCATATATTTTCTAAGTTATGATGACATTTCAAAAACTTAACCTCAGGTTAAGATTTCGATATTGATACCTCCAACATGGTCTAAGTTCATTGACCCTAAATGACCTTTGACCTTGGTCATGTGACATGAAACTCTAATAGGATGTTCAGTAATACTTGATTAACCTTATGGCCAAGTTTTATTAACTAGGTCCATATACTTTCTAAGTTATGATGTCATTTCAAAAACTTAACCTCAGGTTAAGATTTGATGTTGACGCCGCCGCCGTCGGAAAAGCGGCGCCTATAGTCTCACTTTGTTTCGCAGGTGAGACAAAAAAATGAATACAGTACCGGTCATCATTCTTTGAATCACTATTGCCTGTATCGGCCGGAGAGCAATGGATTTGGTCCACTGATTCTATTGTTCTCTGGCTGAGGCAGGTAGTGGTGAGTCTGGGAGTTGTGACTGGTAGTGTATATTATCTTTTAACAATTTTGTATTAGTGATAATTCTGATTTTAAATGTTATTGAACTCACCCATTCCTTGTACAGAACCCAAGTTACTCTTTTATCTATTATGTATATATTGTTATTTTTAGGTCAACAGGACCAGGCTCAAAAACAGTTAATCTGAGCCTTGTTATCCTGTATAAAGATATTTTAATAAATAAATAAAAAAAATAAATGATGTAAAACTGAAACATACAATACCCACATCAAATTGTCATGAGTCAAAATGCAATAGTGCTGACCTCATAGGTCATGTAAATGTGTTGACCGCATATTGAGAAGCTCGCTCTAATACGATTTGACTGGTCAGAGGGGAAGGGGGCGACATAGGAAGACATGGAAGAAGGAAGTGGTGGAGGAGAGTAGGATTGAGAAAGTAAGAAGCACCGAATTAAGTAAAGTGAAACCAGAGGGTGACGGGTGATCTCTGAATGCTATGCGAATCCAGCCACCCCTGTAGTTGAAGACTAAACCAGATTTAAAACTTGGATGACACACTGTCTAACCTTATGTAGGGAATATGCGACCACAATAACACACAAAGATACATGTATACTATTGAGTGAAGATGACAAGGCTCATTGATAAGACTTGTTGCTGAACTGGAATAAAAATGATGGCATATTTGCCCAGGGTAGCCATTTCAGTTCTGAAAACTGTTCTAGTAGGCCCTGCTATTATTACCCCAGCTTTAGTCCCAGGGGGCACTCACAGATGGTACGGGGACCCCTGGAGGGCCACTTCCATTGATGGGTGAATACCATGCCTGACCAAAAAAACACATAAATAGAATACCTTTATGTACAGAACATAAGAAGAGTGTCAAAAACACTAAAATAATTTTAAAAAGGTATATATTACACTTGGAAAACTATGTGTAAACGGTTAATTTGCAAAGGTAAAAAAACTAAAATACTTTAAAGGATGTACTTTTTGTCTCAACACTATGTATTTAGGGTCCGATTTGAGTGAGGTGTGGTACTAGGACTGTAAATGATTACGTCTTTATCGCTAGTCTTGTTGATAATCAATTGTTTTTTGCCACTTAGCGATATCGATAACCTTTCTTTCCTTGTTGATAATACCCGCTATTATGTAGGGACAAAGATATTTTTAGCATGATATCGACAGAGAATTTTCTCAACGATAACAGCCCTAGGTGGTACTTTACCCAATGAAAGTAAAGGTAATTTTGATATGGTCTGAATATAGGAACCAAATCATGCGAAGATGCGACAAACAAACAGTGAGCTGCCAAGTCTTTTGGTCGCTAACTCTGTCTGACTGAGAACTTGAACAACAACATCGAGAGAGCGGAACAGAAATACAGCCGTTCCTGATCACGATATTTGAAAAAGCAGTGGGCATATTGGGCTTACCTTTAGAATCCAATGTCATGAACCGAAGTGTGCTGCCTCCTAACAACACTACAGTTTGTACAGGAGGTGGGAGGGGGGGGGTACACGCATGTATACCACATGTATACCACATGTGGGGATGTGCTGCTCCAGTGGGGTTTTTTTGCAAAAACAATCCTCAGACATGGGTCTTGCTATTGCAAGAAATCCTTAGCGATGGGTCCAATTTTTTCAGTGAATAATCCTTAGACATGGATCTGTTTCTGAAAAAAAAATATATATAAAAAAATCCCCAGGAAAAGCCCCGGAAATGTCTATGTTAGTCCCGGTCGAGAGTATGAGTAGCCAGGATATGGAAAATGGGTCTATAATACTAGGTACTTCAGTTGCGCGAGCGATCATGTGGGCAGATCAGCTGGACGTAGATTTTTGCATTGCAGTGAATGTCAAGTGCATATCTAACACAAACAGTTCGCTCCACTCGTCACTTTGACCGAGTGCTGATTACTCCGCTGATTTTGATTGGTAAAAATTCTTGTGGTTGCTTTGTACATCTACGGCAAACCTCGGAAATATACAACGCAGAGTTTTCACTATTGTGCGATGGAAACATGTTTGTGATATGTTTCATAAATTTGATATGATCTGTTGTAATTATAATAATTATTGAGACAACAATATTAATGAGAGTAAATTTACAAAGACGTATATCCTATGATATGCGTCTTGTAACTTGGGGAAAACAAAAAGAACAAGATGGCGGCATAAACATCATGGTAAGTTTCCCCCATCTTTTCATATTTTTCTCTTTTTTTTTAAAAGAATTCTTTTCGTAATATAATAAATGTCGGAAATGAAGGCTGGTCTTCGAAGTATAAATCTCAGGGTAAAAAATTTCAGTTTTTTTTTGCGGTACACGCACATGAATTGGATGCAATCTCTGGCTCCGTGGAAAGTAAGCACATGTTAATGATTTTTACTCTCTAGGAACTCAAGGGCCGGGCTTCCTTTATTTTCGGAGAAGAAATATGTGAAATCACTTTCCAGGCCAAGGTAAGCGAATTTGCTCTTTTTTATACGATTTTGATTTATAAATTTAAATTAAAATTACAATTGTATGGCTACTCACTTGAAAGAGCCCTGGTGAGTAACGAGAATGAGTTTCGGTAAATATTACTTCTGAATGAAGCAATGTTTGCTGACTACTTAGCAATCCAGGACCAAACGCAGTTCGGTGTACGAGGTCAGTATAGCATAGTACTAACCTCGTACTAGTGTGAGTGCTCTCTAGGAGCCTCCTACGCCCCACCCATGGGTTCATTAAATATTGCGTGCGAAGGAATATCAAATGCACGCGACACATGTAACTCTCTCATGGGAGTTTGCCCAATTAAAAGATACAAACACTAAAATATAAATGTTCACATTGTGCTATGACACTTACCGAACCATCTGAGGTACCTTTGCTGAATTCTCTTTGCATTTTGTTCCAAAGAAATTGTATTGTGTCTTGATCTTCATGTGAATGCCCGTAGATCATCGACAAAATCATTTTTTGGCCTAAAGAGGGCACGTGATTTATCTTCATATCAAAGACACTACATAGAAAATACCAAAGACTAGGCACAAAAACTATTTTACATGAAAATCGATGCAAAGCATTATGCGAAGTCGGGAAAGTGCCCAGTCTTAAGAATTCGGTGGAATTTTTTGTTGAAAAAACGATCAGTAGCAGTGCTGGCTTTGTTCAAGGCATGTAGAATTTTCTTTGTTAAATTTGTCATCGCTTTGAATGTTTTCCAATAAGTATCATCGTCAGCAAAAATATATACATTTTTTAAGTTATTGCATTTATTGGTGCCTACATATAGATGGGAATTTGCATGTACATTGAATCTAGATCTAGACTTTTTCTAACCCAGGGAGCCCAGGAGCTCACCCTGCATTTACTCATACTTACAGACTAGGGTAGATTGTGGTAACAATAACTTGGAAATAAAATTGTTAAAACAGAAATTATATGGATAAATGTCTATCGTGTGGCAGTATCCTGACATCAAGGCACAGACTGGAACCTCAAAAAAAAATCGAAAAATCTCTCCTTCTACCCCAGTCTCGATCAGCCATTTTGTTATGAATTTTGAAAGAATTAGGAGAGGTATTACGACAGAACTTTTCGTTTTTTGAGCTTCCAGTCTGTGCCTTGATGTCAGGATACTGCCACACGATAGACCTTCATCCATATGGTGGTAAGTGCATAATTTCTGTTTTCACAATTTTCTTTCCAAGTTATTGTGACCACAATCTACCCTAGTTCCATGAGTATGAGTAAATGCACGGTTAGACAGGAATAACCGTAATTTCTGGGGATTTTTTTAAAACAATTTCTGACATTTTGTAATCATCCCCATTCACCGACGGTAGTGTGTTAGTGCAGGCTGCATATGTAATCAGGTCACCCATTTGGAGGACGGGCTTTGTTCAGATTTTTATTTTTCTTGAATTCTAAATGACATTATATTATCTTGAACGAAGGCCCATTATTTTTGTTAGACTCTAATCTTTCTTTTGATATTTTATAAGTTCTAAGAAAACAAAAATATACGTTACCGATGATTTATTCCTTATTTTTTTATTTTCTCCCGTAGAGGAAAAAAATGGCAGCTGTGAGTTGTATTCAAGGTGTTGTGCTTTATCAAGGATTTCCGATTAAATTTTCGATATCCTGGCCAATCAATGCAAGCAACAAGTTCCGAACGTACATACATCTACAAGCGCAAAGCAGCGGCACAAATCGCGATATATATAGCAAAAGGTACATACGTCTGTAAGGATGATGATGTCATGCAAGATGGCAACTTACGTTGACCAACAGAAGGATCGAAGATGACTATGTTTCGATCATCATTTGAAAGGAATTAGGGGTAACTGCGGTTTAAGGTACGATATTTCTGAATTTTTAAATTTTCGTAAGTTTGAACATACTTTCTCTTTGATGTGACAAAAAAAAAAATCTGAAGATCGAGTTTCCACCGAATGTTAGATCTAACATTACTGCTAATGCGTTGGCTGTACGTACGAGCCAACAACTCTTCAGTCTATGTATGGGTGAGTGGAGCCAACGCAGTTCAGCGGAACAACCAAAATAAAGAGATTGAAGCTATTGGTCTCATGCATGGTGAGCTCCTGGGTAAGACCTTTTCTAGTTATTAAAGGGGAAGTTCACCCTGACAAAAAGTTTATTGTAAAAATAGCAGAAAAAAAATATATTGCTGAAGGTTTGAGAAAAATTCATCAAATAATTAAAGTTTTCAATTAAAAAGAATTTCAATTATTTGATTTGTGACGTCATACACGAGCAGCATTCCTACAAAGCGAATGGTAAAAAAATCAATGAAATGCTTTTTTCTCAGAAAATTGAAAATGGTTTTCACTGTATCTTTTATATATCAATAGACAAATCTGACAAAAAAATCTGATGCTATAGCGTTGTGTGTTAGTGTGCCTCACCACTGTATTCAGTTCAGGTGTGAATGCAGTTGGAAAACACTCCGTCCATCGGAAAGGACGCAAATGTTAGTCCCGTGTACAGGAGGGTCACAATCTATGCACGTTAAAACCAATACACTATTCGTCAGAGTAGGGTGTTCACCCGGTGTATTGCACCTGCAGGTCCAGGCAAAATTCAATCTTGATGTTCATATGCCATAATAATCAATAATTATTGTGGAAAGACAAGGCAAGAGATTTCACACCCGATCAATTAAGCCATCAGGAACCATACAAAATTTGAAATTCATGCATTTCATATTACATAACTCATCGGGCAGCTGCTCGTTTATGACATCACAAATTCACAACTTTGAAATCTAATAACTTTCTTACTCTATAGGGCCTAACAGATTTTCCTCAAACCTTCACCAATATTTTTTCTGCTATTTTTACAACAAAGTTTTCTTCAAGGTGAACTAGGCCTACCCCTTTAAATACCGACGAGCTGAATTAAGGTGAATTGTATTAGCGCCACCAACAATCTTCCTTTTATTTCCATGGAAGAGACATGCGAAGTCACTTTCCCAGCCTAGCCTAGGTAAGCAATTTTTTTTATGTGTTTTTTATAAATAAAAATATATAAAAATTTAAAATGGAACGCCCGTTACATGAAAAAGCCCTGGAGTGGTATTCTGAGATCCATTTCATCTCAGATAAAATAAAATATTTTATCTCCGTTAAAATCAGTGAGATAAAATACCCTTAAAATCTCTCCGAAATGGTATTTTGAGAACAATTTTATCTCCATTTTATCTCTGTAAGACACACCTGCTTTTTAATCAATATTAAATTAGAAATGCGCTTTTATAGCTCTCTCGTGTCACTCAACCAATTGAAATCCATTCCGCCAGGAGGTGTGTGTCAAAGGGGACAGATTACGTTAATTTATTCGCTCGCGCGTCTTTACAGAGATTTCTTTTTAACAAAAAGGACAATACTCTCATCTTTTTTTCGAAGTCTTCATCGCATCTTTTCAAGCATCATTTCAATGACAATATTAGTCAAGACATATCCTATGGAATACAGTCTGATTGTACAGAAATAACGTTAAGGTGTTATTCTCAATAAATATATATTTTTTTCTTAATTTCTACGTCAAAATTTGGGGTTAATTCAAATAGAAATATTGGTGAAATCAACGTCGCGAAGTTAAAATAGCCCCTACCCTCTTTTAAGTTTATTTTATTTTTTTCCTCAAAGTAATATGAGCGCAAGCACATCATCCGCGTTGCAATACTCAGATACACGATTGGTATGTCTACGCAAGCACTGTTCTGTTGCGTATCATCTATAGTTACGCGAGATAAAATTTATATGCAAGATAAATTGAAAATTTTATAAAATTGAAAATTTTATCTCGGAGATAAAATGTCATCTCAGAATACCATATACCAATTTCATTTTAAGAGATAAAATATTTTAAAGATAAAATGACCTCTACAGCCCCTGGTGAGTAGCGGAATGAGTTTTGGCTACCATTATTCCCGCTATGATGCGATGTTAACTGACAACTAAAATATCCACTGCATAGACACGTTCGTAGTGTTAGTGCCAAGTTAGTATAGTATTAGTATACCAGTCCTCGCAATACGGGTGACTGATGGGCCCTGGGCCTCGCTTCGCGCTACGCCGGGCGGAAAGTTGGCCCATTCACCAAGCCAATACCGTACATGAATTACTATGATAGGGACTACTGATGAGTGATGTAGATCTAACCTCCGATTTTCGGAATAGTTATTACAAGCATGGTTTGATTTTTTAAATAACACATTCTTGCAAGAAAGGGGAGACGTATGACATTCAACTAAAAATTTAGATTTTTTTTCTCGAAATTACCAAAAATCGAAGTAAAGAACAATCTACTTACATTTTCAGAGATCTCGCTAATGAGGCTAGCTCAGCTGCTAATACCGGGATATGACATCATCATCAGTAGTGCATTCTGATTGGCTGGAAGTTGGATTGAGCTTGTTGATGGGGTAAGAGAGGGGGTGGGGAAAGAGGTGTGTTTATGGGGAAGGGGGAGGGTAGGTAAACAGAGATGCCAACCAGTACAGAATAATCAGATAAGAAATTACAATGTGAATAACCAAACGGCTGAGCCAAATGTTTTCTTACGAGACAAAACATGTTAACAAAAGTTTTTCGCTTAGTCATTCAATCGGGAAGTAAACACTGAATTTACATTAGAACACATCTCATTAATACAGTATTCCGTAAGGATTGGCAACTCTGGGTAAACACTTCTGACACTGAAGCCATTATGTGTGAGTGCATGTGTGTGTATTGGGGGGGGGGGGGATTTGCGAGCGTTTTTAAAAATTTCTTTATTTTATGTATTATATTTCTTTCTGTGAAGTGGAAAAATGAATAATTGATTTATATAGATTTATGTATAGTTTATTAGTTACTTGGCCACACTCTAAAAATGCTGTGTGCCAGCTGTTTTAAATTTTAAGCATGTTGTTTAAAGGGATGGTCTAGGCTGGAAATGTTTATATCTCAATGAATAGAGTAAAATACACAAAGCAAAATGCTGAAAATTCGATCAAAATCGGATCAGAAATAACGAAGTTATTGAATTTTAAAGATTTGCATTAGAAAATTTTAATTCATAAAATTTGACCAGTTCACCCTACTTCATTTTTAATGGCATTTTTGGAATCCTCATGAAATCCTCTTTCAGAAAAAGTATACTTGTGTGTGTATATAGCATGGATAGGGTGATTATTTTCAAAGTTACAACCATTTTTATACCAATAGGTGCTCTATCATGGGCGACGTAACACAAATGGGGCGAGTTCAAGACGCATGGCCACTTAATATATACCGGTACCTTAGTGTATTATCTATGAAGTTTTAGTCAGTTTATGTTTGTATTTCACTGTTATTTGTAAATGTCACGGAAAGAATATCAAAAAACATTTTAAAGCAAAAAAAAAATACTGTGTATTCTGGAAAGTATATGCAGACAGATCCATGGCCGAAAATTTGATGGAAGAGAGAATGTAAGAGAGGGAGAGACTTGAGAGAGGTAGGTGGGGGGGGGTAGTAAAGGGCAGATAGAAAGGGGAGGGGGTTGATTGATTGAGGTTTAAGGACACTATCAACACAATGTGTCATGAGTGTCTGTATATTCACCTGTCAAGTTGTACAAAATCGTATACATTCGTAATTCCAAAGCTTCGTTATTCCGAAGGTACGGATATTCCGAAGGTACGTTAATCCGAAAGAAAAATAAGGTTCGTTGTTCCTAAGGTTCGACAATCCGAAAACGAAATGAGGTTCGTTGTTCCGAAGGTTCGTTGATCCGAAAGAGAAATAAGGTTCGTTGTTCTGAAGGTTTGTTTATCAAAAAACCGAAATGACGTTCGTTGTTCATTTTGTTTTCGGACAAACCAACCTTCGGAATTACGAACCTCATTTCGTTTTCGGATTAAGGATCCTTCGAAATAACGAACCTGATTTCGTTTTTGGACTAACGAACCTTCGGAATTACGACTCTCATTTCCTTTTCGGTTTAAAGAACCTTCGGAATTACGCCACAAACGTTCGGATTAACGAAGGTTCGTTTATCAAAAAAATGAAATGACGTTCGTTGTTCATTTCGTTTTCGGACAAACCAACCTTCGGAATCGAACCTCATTTCGATTAACGAACATCGAATTATAGGCAATTTAAGTGTTTCGGACTTACGAACCTTCGGAATTACGAAGTGTAACCGTACAAAATCATGGTGGGATTTACTTTCTTAATGTTATATAATTTATGAACGAGTTAAAGTAAATGGACAAAATAAAAGAGGGGCTGACTTCACCGGAAAGGGAGAGAGGAGAAGAGAAGGGAAAGGGAAAATTGAGGGGGGGTTAATTGGCTGATAAATGATTTTATGGAAGTGTGATGGGGCATAAACAAGAGAAAAATGTGAGGCATAAAAATATTAAAAACTGCACTTTTTCCACTATCTCTGATCACTTCAGTTGCTCATGAAAATTTAAAGGAGACCACACACAGTAATCCAAACTACATCTGCCCTTCTTTTAGTTTCCCTTAGTTTTATGCAATATCTTCCCTCTAACTTTGCCTCTTCTTCTGCACAAGTTCTGCAATCTTTCTCTTCTCACCACCCCTGCTCTTTCCTGATACACCATCTCTCTACGGTCTCTCTCATACTACTACACAATACTATTCTCTTTCATCACTTTTCTCTTCTTGAAATCGCTTCAAACTCCCATTTGAAGCCATTTTAATATGGTTACAAGAAAGCTTATTTCTTAATAAAAGAAACCTGATATTTTCTATTAGGAAAATAAAGATTTATAACAGTTATCCATGGAAATAAAACACAAATTCAATATAATCTCTTTAGTTGAAATTTATTAACAATTTTTAATCTTACAACTGGACCAGAATTGCCTTTCAATAGGTAGTGAGTATTGCATCATTGTAATGCAGAGGAATAACAATGCCTAACTGGTATGCTCTGAACTCGTTCCCATCATGTAATCAGTTCCATATAGTAATCACGTCTAGAAAGTATATTATAACTTTTATCATAAATTAACACACTTTCATGTAGGAATATAAGCATTACAGACTTCATGTAGAAATAAGTAAGCCATTCACACTAAAATTCAGAAAGTTGATAGCCATGAAAGGTCAATGTATTTTGGTTGTTTAACAATGCTGTCTGTGAATAATAACTTTACGATGCAACCAAAATATTACTTGGGTGATAAATAAAAACTAAATAGCTAAAATATGAACTTTGAATAAAAATTTAATTAGGGTTACATTAAACTCTTTACCACTTTGTATAGATACATTTAGAAAATGAATGTTTCTGCCATGTCATGCATAATTTAAGACAACTCTCAATATAGCACTATGCCAAGGATATTCCATTAAAAGTACATGCACAAGTTGGAAGAATTTCATCCTCAATACAAACCCAAATTAATAACAAACTCTATGATGCAATAACATTTTTCTATTCATTTGAAGTGATACAATACAATCACATGAGCAAAATATAGATATAAATTTTTCTCAATTGCAATTTATTGCGAAACTTACGACAGATCTAGGATTAACATTTGATAATTTTCTTGCACTGCCCTGTTAAAGCCATCATTGTAAATCCAAAGTCAATAATTTACGACATCAAAACTGCATGGGTATATACATGTATATATTGAATGACTGAGTATTATAAACTCTGGATAGTGTGAAACATCAAATAACATAGCATTTACACACCTTTACCATTGGTACAGACAATGCAAACACGTAGAAACATGCCTATACTACAATTTGGTGACATATACTGATTGTGCTTGTATTAAAAGGGATATTTTGAAAAGTTAAAAAAGTGTTTATTTTATATAAATATTTAAAGGCAAAACAGAAAAAATATAAATATGAATGACAATCTGCAAAACTATGATCTGCCTAAAAGTTGCATATGAATAGCCCATTGCTTGTGTAAAAAGGCGACAATGATCTCTTCCCTGATGTAAGCTTTGTGTTATACCTAGCTTAATTGTCATGAAGTGATTGCATAAATCACTATACAAACAGTCTAGACAGTAGGCGGTGCTGCACCATCCCGAGTTTGCTCAATCTCGAGATTTTATTATATTACATTTTGTAGAAAATTAGTGTGTTGATTGGACATGTTTAAGCAATACAGAAAATGTTGATGAAGTTTATGATATATTTTAGACATTTACAAAAAACTATATAATGAAACTTTTCCAATAACAAATGTTAGAATAAAAAAGACCTCTACAGGAAGGTCATGGTTTAATACGGATATCAAGAAAATGTGCAAACGAAAATACTTTATATATAACAAATTTTTAAAGAACCCAAAGAATGTGTATAAAAGTTACAGAAACATTGTTCATAGCTTCAATCGCAAATATAAACATGAATTCTATCATCATAAATTTGAAATGTAAAACACAATTCTAGAGCGACATAGAAAATAATAAATAACATTTTAACAAAAAATGATAGAGATGTTGATTATAGTATTGAAAATAATGGAGAAGTGACCGAAGCAAGAAACTGTAAATGTATTTAATGATTTTTTCAGTAGTATTGGTTCTAAAATACACGAGTACTAGAAATCTATCTCAAGAAAATAACTAAAAGGTTTATGAAAAACCGTATTTGTCATTCTATGTACTGTACGTCAGTTACAGAAAGAAATTCATTTTGAAATTGGATGCGAATAAAAGCGCAGGTTACGATGATATTAGTCCTAAGGTAGTTAAATATTCAATTCATGCAATAGTTTCCCCTTTATGTAAAATCATTAATATGTCTCTTGAAAAAGGTGTGTTTAAAACTTGCTAAAGTAACTCCTGTCTTTAAGAATGGTAATAAAACACTTGTAACTACAGACCCATATCAATTTTATCAGTTTTCAGCAAGGTTTTTGAATAAATAGTATATGACAAATTGACAGCATTTATTTCAAAACACAACATATCATATAACAAGCACTTTGGTTTCAGACAGGGATACAACACTGCTCATGCATAAATTGATTTAACTGATAAAATAGCTAAGGAATATGAGAACAAAGCAATAACAATTGGTGTATTTTTAGACTTATCTAAAGCATTTGATTGTAAAGACCATAATATTTTAATTGATAAGCTATTATCATATAGGTTTAGAGGGACAGTATTAAAGAGGTTAATCAGTTACTTAAAAATTCGAAAACAATGTGCATGCATCAACAAAATCTATTCAGAGTTTCAGGATGTTAGAGTAGGGGTACCCCATGGGTCAAACCTAGGCCCTCTTGTTTTATATTGTACATAAATGACCTGCAACATGTAAGTAATATTTTAACTACTATCTTATTTGCAGACGATACAAGTTTATTTTATCTGGTAAGGATCCAATGCAATTAAATATTTTAAATTAAAAACAAAAAACAAAAACAGACAATAAGAATAATAACAAAGTCCCCATATTTAGCTCACTCTCATCATTTATTCCGTACATTAAAGATTCTGAAAATTTATGATATACATACCCTTCACACTGCAAGTTTTATGTTTTCACACTACAGGAATCAGTTGCCTGACACATTCAACAGTCATTTAAAAACAAATCAGTGTAAACAAATTATGATATGAGAAACTCTGATAATTTTAACATGCCTTTTTACTGTTTTTTCTTTCTCAAGAACAGTCATAAGTTATAGCAGGCCACTCATATGGAACAGTTTGCCACCTGAAATAAAACAAAGTCCTCTGCTAAACTCATTTAAAGTAAGATGTAAGTCTTACCTACTAAATATGTATACTTCACCATTTTCTCAGTGAACAGGCTTGCCTGTTTTATGTGTATGCTTTAATATTAAATATTTTTTTTTGTAATATATGTTTTTATTCAAATTCTTCACTAGTTTGTTGATTTTTGAAATGTGTGTTTCTTGCAATCTAATAAATTGATTGCAAGATGTTTTTTTTTTGTAATGAAAATCAATGTTAATCGGGGAGTAGCCTAGATAGGTCTTTTTGGCTTTTACTATTCCCCCACATCGCATTCATTACCCTATGTATTTTATTTTGTTTATTTGTCATTTTACAATATTCATTACTCCATTAATATGGAATCATGTTGATTGATCTCCATATATTGTATCTTGTATGTTTTTTTAGATGTGAAATAAATGATTTTGAATAATGGGTGTACACACAAGGGTTGAGGGTAAGAAAAGTTGAGATCATCACAGAGTAAAGATCTACATCTACATTACTATATTACTTATAACTCTAGATATAATACTGCTGGAAATTATCTATAAAGATGATTAAAACGTACATTCCTGTGTCATTGATGTTCTCAATCTGAATTGAACGATCCCCACACAACAATATAATTACGTTTTTTTTGTTCTCATAATTGATTTCAGATCAAAACACTGTCTCCACCATCATAAAGCTGTTGATGGAGTTGAAGCTGCTGGTGCACCACCACATGCTTCTCCTCCAGAGGGTTGAAAGTGCCATAGGGACAGGAAACCTTCCTCAAGAATAGCAAATTAAGAATTTGGTTTCTCGTTAAATGGGCTAGACAAACTGCATGAAAGAGGGGGGGGGGGGGGGGGAGCTTAAGACCCCTGACAACAGACAGAAGTTGGTAAGAATGTTAATTTGCTCTATGGATTAATTCAGGTTAGGTACTGTTTTAGCTTTGCCAGAAATACCAAATGCCACCAGATGCTTATCCTCCAGAGGGTGGAAAGTGCCATAGGGACAGGAAACCTTCCTCAAGAAGAGCAAATTAAGAATTTGGTATCCCATTAAACGGTCTAGACGAATTGCATGAATTGGAGGGGGGGGGGGGGGAGCTTAAGACCCCTGACAACAGACAGAAGTTGGTAAGAATGTTAATTTGCTCTATGGATTAATTTAGGTTAGATACTGTTTTAGCTTTGCCAGAAATACCAAATGCCACCAGATGCTTATCCTCCAGAGGGTGGAAAGTGCCATAGGGACAGGAAACCTTCCTCAAGAAGAGCAAATTAAGAATTTGGTATCCCGTTTAACGGTCTAGACGAATTGCATGAATTGGAGGGGGGGGGGGGGGGGCTTAAGACCCCTGACAACAGACAGAAGTTGGTAAGAATGTTAATTTGCTCTATGGATTAATTTAGGTTAGGTACTGTTTTAGCTTTGCCAGAAATACCAAATGCCACCAGATGCTTATCCTCCAGAGGGTGGAAAGTGCCATAGGGACAGGAAACCTTCCTCAAGAGCAAATTAAGAATTTGGTATCCCGACAAATGGTCTAGACGAAGTGCATGAATTGGAGGGGGGGGGGGCTTAAGACCCCTGACAACAGACAGAAGTTGGTAAGAATGTTAATTTGCTTTATAGATTAATTTAGCTTATGGTTTAGCTTTGCCAGAAATACCAAATGCCAAAAGAGACTTATCGTCCAGAGGACAGGAAACCTTCTTCAAGAAGAGGAAATTGAAGAGTTTGGTTTCTCGTTAAACGGACAAGACGAATTGCATAAACTACAGACCCATATCAATTATATCAGTTTTCAGCAAGGTTTTTGAAAAAATAGTATATGACAAATTGATACCATTTATTTCAAAACACAACATATCATATAACAAGCACTTTGGTTTCAGACAGGGATACAACACTGCTCATGCATTAATTGATTTAACTGATAAAATAGCTAAGGAATATGAGAACAAAGCAATAACAATTGGTGTATTTTTAGACTTATCTAAAGCATTTGATTGTAAAGACCATAATATTTTAATTGATAAGCTATTATCATATAGGTTTAGAGGGACAGTATTAAAGAGGTTAATCAGTTACTTAAAAATTCGAAAACAATGTGCATGCATCAACAAAATCTATTCAGAGTTTCAGGATGTTAGAGTAGGGGTACCCCATGGGTCAAACCTAGGCCCTCTTGTTTTATATTGTACATAAATGACCTGCAACATGTAAGTAATATTTTGGCTCGGTGTAAAAATGGCAGAGGTGAAATGGCAGAGGTAAAAATGGCAGAGGTAAAAAAATAAAAAGAATAATAACAAAGTCCCCATATTTAGCTCACTCTCATCATTTATTACGTAAATTAAAGATTCTGAAAATTTATGATATACATACCCTTCACACTGCAAGTTTTATGTTTTCACACTACAGGAATCAGTTGCCTGACACATTCAACAGTCATTTTAAAACAAATCAGTGTAAACAAAATATGATATGAGAAACTCTGATAATTTTAACATGCCTTTTTACCGTTTTTTCTTTCTCAAGAACAGTCATAAGTTATAGCAGACCACTCATATGGAACAGTTTGCCACCTGAAATAAAACAAAGTCCTCTGCTAAACTCATTTAAAGTAAGATGTAAGTCTTACCTACTAAATATGTATACTTCACCATTTTCTCAGTGAACAGGCTTGCCTGTTTTATGTGTATGCTTTAATATTAAATATTTTTTTTTGTAATATATGTTTTTATTCAAATTCTTCACTAGTTTGTTGATTTTGTTGATTTTTGAAATGTGTGTTTCTTGCAATCTAATAAATTGATTGAAAGATGTTTTTTTGGTAATGAAAATCAATGTTAATCGGTGAGTAGCCTAGATAGGTCTTTTTGGCTTTTACTATTCCCCCACATCGCATTCATTACCCTATGTATTTTATTTTGTTTATTTGTCATTTTACAATATTCATTACTCCATTAATATGGAATCATTTTGATTGATCTCGATATATTGTATCTTGTATGTTTTTATAGATGTGAAATAAATGATTTTGAATTTGAATAATGGGCGCACACACAAGGGTTGAGGGTAAGAAAAGTTGAGATCATCACAGAGTAGAGATCTACATTACTATATTACTTATAACTCTAGATATAATACTGCTGGAAATTATCTATAAAGATGATTAAAACGTACAAAAAAATACCGAAATATACAGAAATACCAAATGCCACTAGACACTTAACCTCCAGAGGGTGGAAAGTGCCATAGGGACAGGAAACTTTCCTCAAGAAGAGCAAATTAAGAATTTGGTATCCCGTTAAACAGTCTAGACGAATTGCATGAATGGGGGGGGGGGGAGCTTAAGACCCCTGAAAGTAGACGAAGGTGGTAAGAATGTTAATTTGTTTTATACATTAATTCAGGTTAGGTACTGTATTAGCTTTGCCAGAAATACCAAATGCCACTAGACACTTATCCTCCAGAGGGTGGAAAGTGCCATAGGGACAGGAAACCTTCAAGAAGAGCAAATTAAGAATTTGGTATCCCGTTTAACGGTCTAGACGAATTGCATGAATTGGAGGGGGGGGGGGTGCTTAAGACCCCTGACAACAGACAGAAGTTGGTAAGAATGTTAATTTGCTCTATGGATTAATTCAGGTTAGGTACTGTTTTAGCTTTGCCAGAAATACCAAATGCCACCAGATGCTTATCCTCCAGAGGGTGGAAAGTGCCATAGGGACAGGAAACCTTCCTCAATTCGTTTTATCATCCTCTTTTGTTTTCGATCTCTCTTGTAGTGAAAGATTGGCATGCTTTCTGTTGATATGCAGGGACATGTGTATATAACCTGTAGCTTTCGTTTTTATCATCCTCTTTTGTTTTCGATCCGCCTCTCTTTTTTACTTAGTGAAAGATTGGCATGCTTTCTGTTGATATGCAGGGACATGTGTATATAACCTGTAGCTTTCGTTTTTATCATCCTCTTTTGTTTTCGATCCGTCTCTCTTGTAGTGTGAGATCGGCATGCTTTCTGTTGATATGCAGGGACATGTGTATACAACCTGTAGCTTTCGTTTTTATCATCCTCTTTTGTTTTCGATCCGTCTCTCTTGTAGTGTGAGATCCGCATGCTTTCTGATGATATGCAGGGACATGTGTGGAATCATCATCCCAAACAAAAAACAAGCTTTTGGTATTAGAAGGCCATATAAATAGAACCCACCAAATGAAACGACGCAGACAGGTGCATGTTTATGAAAATGAATATAACAGTTTCAGATTAGTTAGCAAGTAAGTAGATAAGATAATGGAAAATGAATGGATAAAAATTGAAGACCTCACAATTAGAATGTAATGAATTTGGCTTTCGTTTTCATCATCCTCTTTTGTTTTCAATGCGTCTCTCTTGTAGTGTGAGATTGGCATGCTTTCTGTTGATATGCAGGGACATGTGTATACAACCTGTAGCTTTCGTTTTTATCATCCTCTGTTTTCGATCCGTCTCTCTTGTAGTGTGAGATCCGCATGCTTTCTGATGATATGCAGGGACATGTGTATACAACCTGTAGCTTTCGTTTTTATCATCCTCTGTTTTCGATCCGTCTCTCTTGTAGTGTGAGATCCGCATGCTTTCTGATGATATGCAGGGACATGTGTGGAATCATCATCCCACACAAAAAACATGCTTTTGGTATTAGAAGGCCATATAAATAGAACCCACCAAATGAAACGACGCAGACAGGTGCATGTTTATGAAAATGAATATAACAGTTTCAGATTAGTTAGCAAGTAGGTAGATAAGATAATGGAAAATGAATGGATAAAAATCGAAGACCTCACAATTAATATGCAATGAATTTGGCTTTCGTTTTCATCATCCTCTTTTGTTTTCGATCCGTCTCTCTTGTAGTGTGAGATTGGCATGCTTTCTGTTGATATGCAGGGACATGTGTGTACAACCTGTAGCTTTCGTTTTCATCATCCTCTTTTTTTTTAACCGCTAAAGATCTATAAAGATTTATTGAAATTTGTCATTTGTGTGTACTATGGTTCATTACAAAGAGTAGCACTTAAATTATGTTAAGAGACTTTTGTTGCCATGGTTAACCACTAAAGATAGAATACATTACATATTCAATGTCACGGACGGACAGAATAGAAATGGGTTTCTGCACTTGTCAGTGATCTTTTGTTGTCTGTCTAAACAAAACAATGCTGCCAATTCATTTTCATTGCAGATGTTAATTAAGTTTACTTCCCGACATAATTTTGAAGCAAGTTTCAACTTTTACTAGGACATCAAATTTGGTCACGGATGGACATTTCCAGTGTTTTATCTGATTTTTCTTTATGTTTAAATCATATTCCCAGTCGAGAGAATCCCTTTAACAATACTATTAAACATTTAATAAAAATACTGTTACTGTCTTGAACAGTGGGGGATGATTGTGCATGCCACCCCCACCCCTCTCTCTGAAAAGTGTGTGTGTATGTGGGGGGTGGGTATATCACCCATTTCCCTGGAATTTACACCCGTGATGCTGATGCATGGGCGGAAATCTGTCCCCAAAGGTAGGGGGGACCAGGGGCTGGAAAATTTGACAAGCAAAAAGAAAAAGAAAAAAAAAAGTTTTTTCACCCTAAATGTAAGGTAATTTAGTCAAAATTCAAAATACATGTATTATTAAAATGTAGGTGCTACAATTGGTAGCAGAGCGAGGTTTTTGTTTCTGTTTTGTTTTGTTTCTACTTGCTTTCTATGTATTATGTTATATTTACCATTTGATTTTTTTGAATAATGATTGAAGTGTGACCCTTTCAAGTATTTTTTTATTACACTTATATAAACTAGAGTAGGTATTGGAATTATTATAGGTTCACCATAGATTTATACCTATAATTTGTTATGTCTATCGTGGGTATAGATTTGTTTGTCTTGAAATTTTCATTAATACCTTTCTCCGCACCACTCATTTCATTTGTGGTTTGTTTAAATATAAAAAGATAACTCTGACATAGGGAATAAGAGTAGCTCAGCTTAATGTACACTACTATTGAAGTAGTGTACTTTTTTCATTGCTTCACTCCTCTCACTTTCGGTTCATTATCACTCCTCTCACTTTTGGTTCATTGGTGTGGGTATAACATATTTTGCATTTTGATTGTCTACTTCGCGATACGCTTTTGCTGGAATATTTTCTTTGATGCTTCTGTTGGCTTTCCGATGATATAGTTTCTAAGATTCATATATCTTCAATGCCAAACGTTAACTTGTTGCTCTTCAATCTGATAGTGTTAGTGACTTCTGAACAGATAAGTTTAATTCTTAACATTTCTTTGTTACACTTACTTCTGCTCATTATTTTCACTCCTTTCTATTTGTTAGGATGAATAGTAATTCCTTGATTAGTATTTGTTTTCTAGTATAATCATGGCACAAAAGAGTGATACTCCTCTTACATCCTCTCTTGAAGTGAAGGAAGATTCACCTTCTCCTGCCATGCCTACCACTGACACATTAAGTGCTTTCCTGAGTGAGTCTGGGTTAACTAGAGAACAGTTGAACCAGCTCGTTCAGGGTCATTCAGGAAGAACATTTCAGAATACTGACTCCTCTCAATCTCGCCTGCCCCGACTTGGCCTGTTTTCTGGTAAGGAGCCAGTAAAGCAGGGTGAGGTCGATTGGGAGACTTTCTATGATGTGGCGAAGGAGATTGCCGCTATGCCCAGCCTAGACGAGCAGTGTAAACGCCGCGAGATTGTCACTCAGCTTGTCCTGCCTGCCAAGGATTTTGCTAAGCAGGTTGCATCCACCCTAGATTTGCTCTCCTTCTTGGATAGCATATATGGGAGGGTGCAGAATAACAACCTGCTGTTGCAAGAATTCATGGGCATGGTCCAGGACAAGCAGGAGAAACCCTATGATTTCCTAAAGCGCCTGCAACTCAAGGCCAGTAGGCTGGTAGAAATTGGGGAGTTTTCTCCCGAGACTGCAGCCCAAAAGCTGCTTGATAAATTAAGTTGGCTGCCACGATATATATCATCACCGTAACAAACTTACATAATCAAACAAATGCACTCCCTTTTCCGAAACTCATCAGCACAGTAAGAGAGGCTGAGGCAACAAGGAATGCCAAGATGGCCCAATATAAACCAAACCCAAAGTCAGCACATAGTTATGTACAACAATTCGAAAATATGAATTTATTTCACACAGGGAACCCAAAAGAGACCCCATCTAAGCATAATAAATCACAGAAAAATTCAGCTAACAAGCATCTGCCAATAAACCTAAGTCTAATCATTCCACTACCCATTCTCAATCAGCCCCTCGATGTCCAGTTCAGGCATTGGTTTGTTTCAAGTGTGGGGACTTCGACCACAACGAAACTGATTGCCCAAACCCTCTCAATGAGGAACGAAAAACACTGAATATTGCCCGTAGAAAAGAAATAATTGCTGCGTGGGAGTCAATGAACTCACACAAGGACTCCCCAAACGAATAGAGACCCCTGTTGTTTGGCGGTTGGGTGGTCACATGGTAAACGATGGTAAACGTCCCAAGAATGTCCGAATGTTTTCTAATCAAGAATTTAGTGTAAAAAGTAGTATACCTGCAGGCTTAGTTGGTGAGCCTTGTGAAACCAGTTGTGTTGTGGATAACATTCCTACCACTTGTTTTATATGAAAAAGGCACTGAATGGTAGAGATAAGGCACGTGTACATGGTAGCACTTACACATTTTTTCTGCTCCCTTTTGTGTACAGGCATGATTCCTTGGCACTCTGGGTGGGGCAAGCCACCAAGAGACAGTGCACAGGATATGTAAGAAGGTCTTTACTGACCAATTTGCAGCAGACCTGAACTGGAAAGGGAGAGGGAGCAAGACTGAGATAGCGTCCTTAATGATTTCCAATGTGATTTGCAGTAAGTACTTTTTATAGATTTACTTTTGTTCTTCAGAAGCTGCACGGAAATGCTGGCGAGAAGCTTCAGATTCTGCCACAGAAGTCTTTGTGAAGAACTGGCTGAAGTACGCCAATAACCGCTCAGGGGGTAGGAAGATAAGGGCAGAGCAAGGTTATCATTTTTAGTGTTTTCTAAGTGGTTGTCATTGTCATTTTAAATGCATAAAAGATGTTTGCTCTTCCCTGTTGTGTAATGCAATTTATACAAGTTTGTGAGAGTCTTGATTTACTTTGGACAAGCCACAGAAGTATGAGTTCAATTAAGATGGCTTTACAAGTCAGGTATTGTCATTTTTTGAGCATTAACAGAAGATGAACATGAAATAACAATCCATTTACATGTATGCTTTCTTATCATTTCCATTGTTTGCCAGTTTCTGCAGACCATGTGAACCAACCAGAAGACACATTAGACAGCGATTGGGAGGCTTCTGGGACAGTCTCAATCTATTTAATGGCAGTAAAATAACAAATATTAGTGAAGGTTTGAGGAAAATCTAAAATAGATTAAGAGTGTTATTAGAATTTTAATGTTTGATTCGTGATGTTATAATGGTCAATGAAGGCATTTTTTTTATCTTTCATGGGTTTTCCTCAAACCTTTACCAATATCATTTTATTTTCCTATTTTTTGCAATATTTTTTTGTCAAGGTGAAGTTTCCCTTTAAAATGTGTTTCTGTAAACAGATAGGAATGTCTAATGTATGTGTATACTTCTATATATATGACGTAGATGAGAACGTTCTTCGTTGGCGTAACAGCAAGGAGACCTTGAAAGCCAGGCCAAGCAACCTCTACAACCTTCTACAACCTCTTGATGTTGGTGTCAACAAACCCTTCAAGGTCGGCGATGCTGGGAGGCATGGATGATAGATGGCAAGAAATATGTTTTTATTAGTAATATGTTTTATTAGTAATAAAGGAATAATTATCTTTTCCTTTAATCAAGCTGGTGAAGGAACTTTATTTGAATTAATGTCTTTAATGTAGTAAAGTGAGTAACATTAATTGCTGAATGCTTATGACTGTGTGTATGATGTAATATGATTGTGTATGCATGTGCTAAGGTTTATCATATTTGGGTAGTTAATTGATTTAATATTTAGTTGAACACTTGGTAGATCGACAGGTAGGGAATAAATACTGATAGAGATATACCTTCCCTCAAAATCATTTGTATTTATCATTTAATCTAAATCCTTCCGCTGTTAAGTCATATTTAAAGATCCTCTCCCTACTCCAAAATTGCAGGTGCTATGCTAAGATAATCGGTATACAAACAAAACAACCAGACACCACGATTACAGATTCCCTGAACTTTTTCCAAATGCCCCTGTCAAAACTCCATTTGGACTGATAGAGATGAAAAAGGTTACTTTCCACACTTCAATAATCCTGCAAACCAAGAGTAAACACTCATCATACATACTACTTTCTTTTATGAGTGTTACAATACCATGGCCTTCGCGCACAATGCGAGGCATATGATTCTTATTTCTTCCTCAACAAATTGGTAGAAAAAGGGTATTGAACCAGCTATCATCCTCAATAGCACTAAGATAATCGGTTAACAAAAGAACCAGACAACACAATTATAGATTCCCTGAACTTTTTCCAAATGCCCCTGTCAAAACTCCCCGAGAAATTTGGACTGAAAGAGAAAAAGGTTACTTTCCACACTTCTTCAATAACCCTGCAAACTAAAACTACGTATTTTAGGACCCTTGCCCCCCCCAAGAAACATGGCTATGATAACAAGAGTTTGACCTGTGGTACAAGGAACTGGTTCAGGACAATTATGTTTTTGTTTCAGGGAAGAATGGGGTGTCTATATACTGCAAGAGTGATTTAGACATCTTACATCAAAGCTGTCTCAGTATGATGGCGAGAGAGCGTGTGTTGTGGGAGAGTAAACAAAAAATGTGAAGTAATGTCTATCTCTGGCATAGAATAAAGCAAACAAAAATTTATACCATTTGCCATTATATTTAAATCACTTTCTTGCACAACAATACAGGGATATATCTGCCATTTTTTTTTGGCTTTATCCCCATTGTATGTTTTATATTGCATGGTGATTTTGTTTATAACTTTGTGTTGTTATTTGCTCATATACGTCATGTACAGTTATTTCGTTTGTAGATTTCCGAATTCAGACGTTCAGAATATTGAAATTTAATATAGACCAGTTGGTCAATTCTAATTGCTACTTGCAGCATTGATTAATGAGATACGATTCGGGTACACACTATGTTAATTTGTTTTTCAAAGTCATACCTTACATTCATACATATTTTTGTTATACATGTATGTATAGTGCATGCTGTGATTCACTTAGGTTATATATGTCTGATTTTTCAGTGTAATTCTTTATATATTTGGAAACGAGGATATTTCTTTTCAGAAGGTGTATCTAATGTAAGAGTAATATATTCATCCCAAATTTGTAGAAGTTGACCACAGTATACATCACTAGACCATGCAATATATTCAGGCAGTGATACAATCACATTAACCTTTGTTAACAATACCTTACCCAAATGTAAACACCATCTTCAGTGACAAACAATAGATTCCCTTAGATTAATCTTCCTTCCTTCATTAGTTCGTCTCAATCCTTTATTTATTACTCTTTGTTACCTGCATCTTCCAGACCTGTCCTTTGTTATATTTCATTAAGTTGTCTACACATGTGCAGTTTCTATAGATAGCTACAAAGGGGTAAACACCCCCTCAGAGTATAAAATAGGGGGGCTTGATATTCTCTGGGTTCTTTCCTTAGTCTTCGGACTACACTCCACCAGCTTGCGCTCCTGCCCTTTGAGGCCTTGATAGGGGAGTGCCCGAGTTCTCAAAAAGCGACTGTTTATTTATATATGGGTCATTCCACGGGGTTGGGGCAACAGCACTTTTTTGTGTTCCTTATGAATTGTTAGCTTTATCCTGAAAATGTGTTTGGTGTTTTGATGTTGCAATGTGGTTTTGTTGGAAGGCAGTTATGTAAGCAATTACTTGATGCAGAAATAAAAATGTTGAACTGCAAGTATTATTGATGGTGAGACTTTAAATGATGATGTCCAGACTCTTTTTTGGGGTACCAAGTGTGACATCCAAAATGGTCATTTTCAGTTGAAGATATCTAATCAAAAGATAAACTTAGTCAAATTCAAATGGCCATGATTGATAAAGCAACATTTGTTTAATAACAAAACAGTAATGGGATAGCAAATGAAAAGAGACTTCATATCATAAATCATTTCTACAACTCGGCATACCACCGTTACATGCGATGTCCGCGTTTATTTTTTTCTGTAACGGCGGTAATGTGGTAAATATCTAAAAATCAGAAATCATTTTTTCCAAAGTTATGTGTCAGAAATAAAGGGCAGGCAGTAAGCAACTGTTCATCAAAAGATTAGCTTTGAAAACCTATTGTAATGTCATCTAAATTAATCGAGGGTCGCCGATGTTTTGGGCGATGTCCGGGCCAAATTTGTAACGGTGGATCACATTTCATCGCGTATGTAAGAAGGAGACACCGGAGAAGAGACCGTCGTTGTATCAGACGGACGGGATGTTAGCCGAAATCCACATGCACATGAACAGCTATGATAGCGGGCGTTTTGAAGCATTGCAATGGGGAATATTCCTGCAATGTCTCTGTAACGGTGGAATGGATATCCACGATGTTTTCCCTTTCACAGCGACGTAAGTACGGAGATTTATCCCAATACTCGTGTTTTGAAACTAGTTAAACCTTATCTTTAAAATATGGAACTATATTACCATGCAGAAAGTGTTTTTAAGTTTGAAAAATCTCGCTAATTTTCCACCATCTTTCACTTCGGTCCCACGTGTAGCTTCTCGTGTAAGTGAAATATGTGATTGAGACATTGCCGTGTTTGTTCCAGATTTGCTGAATGGTTCCAAAGAAAATAATGCTTTTATTACTGTAATTCCGTGCAAACATATTTTGAATGGTAGCTGACATGATTCAATCGTAATTTAGTTGATTTTTTTTTACACAAAAATATGTTGATTCAATAGGCCAATGGATACTCAGAAACGGCTCTTTCACTGATGATCATGACGGTGACATCTCAAATTTGGTACAAAATTTCTCCTTGTTTAAATTGGCTCCTACTGATTCTAGGTAATATGGGTATCAAAGACCTGATGATTAATTTTGAATTTGCAAAAAAAAATGAGAACTTAGAACCAGTGGCGGCGCCACGGGGGAGGCAGACCCCCCCCAAAAAAAAAAAAAAAAAAAAAATTTTTTTTTTTTGGCTTGTCAGCTGATCCCAGCCCGAAAGGAGGGGGAGGGGCAAAATAATTTTTCTGTTACCACCCCCCCTACACATAGTAGATGGGCTTTGTGTATGATGAAGCATGGGAATAATTCAATTACTAGTAATTCTTAGCTGTAGGCTTAACCTTCCCAAAACTTCATCTTGTTGAATGTTGGTATACTTTCAGCACTTATTCTTTTTCCCTCATTTCTTTCTCCGTTTTTTCAATTTTTTTTTTATTTCTATATATTCAGTTGTTAAGGACTTTTTTCAATCGTATTTTAATTTATATTTATTCAATTGTCAGGAGAGGGGGTGGGTATTTGTTTTATCAGAAAGCAAAAGCCTTTGTGATTGTTTTCAATGTGATTATTTTTATTGCAATATAACGACATTTTAAAAACATGTACAAGCGAAGAAAAGAAAAAGTGACACAATCGAGTTTGTTTCACAAGAGTTTATTTGCTGTATCAGAAGGTAAATTGCAGATTTGAATTCCATTAATTCATTTAATTCCAATAAAACATAAATATATTATGTAATTGCTTGGACAATTAAACTTCGTAGATGAAAATTAAAGAGGATGGTCATACAAAACTAAATGGAATTGTCGAGATAACCACCCTTGATTATAATGCAGAATAAAATTAGATTAAATTCATCCATTGAGAAACGAAATAGATAATTTATGAAAAGGTATCGGTAATGGGCAAGTAATTGTATTGTGAAAACAAAGTAGACCACAAGAAAGCAAATACAAAAACCTTGTATAAAACATAACTTTATATTTAATTTATGAACTAGGAAATGATGAATTCTAATTGCTATGAAAAAAAATACAAAGTGAGGGTGTATTTTGCAAGAACAGATCAGATTCCTTGTCATTGCCCTAGTAATCCACCCCCTTACTTTAATGAGAAAATGTCAAGACATGTACATGGGTAAGTGATTTCATATAATAATATCGTGGAAACAATCCAGCAAGTTTTGTTGATTAAAATGTAATAATTTGAATTGTGTAAAAAATAGTCAAACTTCCAAATAATATTTTTCTCAAATAACTACAGGTAGCCTCTGTTGAAGGTAAAAATGTATATCTTCAGTACATGAAGTGTCAATCCGTTGACCTGTACTCCTGGCCTGATGGCGAAGCACAATTCTACCTCTATCTATTTTGTGACATTGACAGAGTCCTCTTCCAAACTCCCAACTGACACAGTTGTCATTGGGTCACCGATCTTCTTGAAGTTCATAAACTTGTAACCTGAATGCAGAGAGAAATATTGCAAGTTATTTCTTATTGTCAGGTTTAGTGTACAGTGTAATAATTTTTTTTTTTGCATTTGCCAGTAAGAAGTTTACCATAGAGTTTTTAACCAAAGGAAAAGATTGTAGTTTGCAGTGTTATTCTTGAACATTTATTAGAATAGCTTAGTAGAAATAGTACATTTTACTTTCTTGTTCACAACTCTATGTTCAAACAACAGGTGTAAGTTTTTTATATTCAATTTGTCCACTAAGTACTTTACAATTGTCCTTTTGGCATGCTGGAACTTAATGTTTTATCCAATGCATTTATTCCAGCGATGACATGATTATATTTTACTTAATATTATTTAGAACTACATTACCATGTAACTGAGGTAAAATAAGTTAGAGTAAACAAATTGAACAAGTTATATGTGTAAGGTACATGTATTAATGCATTGTCCATGAATTGCATGCCAACTTTGTCTTGTTTTGTCTTGAAAAACCATACATGTAGCTTAGAGGAACTAAACTAGTACCTTTTCCCTACATCTTTTTCACCCGAGTATTGTATCAAAGGTATCAAAATTATAATCGTGTACTGTACATGTATGAATAAAAAAAAACATTTTACCTGTTCATTGATGCATTTTAGAAGCTTGCCTGTAGATGTTGTATTTCTACACTTGAGTAAGATGAGTTAACTCGCATTAGTGTGTTGATACTAAAAGAATGGCAAGTACATGTAATACTATTCAATATGATCATTACAAGGACATGATGTCCATGTAACGGAGGTATGTACATTTGAGAGTAATATCGTGAAGGAGATATTTTAAAGTAATAAAGATTTGGAGATCATACATGTAAGCTAGCACTCTTGTTTTTTTCCCCTTTAGACAGACACATTTGTTTCCAGAGATAGACGGAAGTGGAACCTTGAGGATTACCGTAGTATTATTTTAAATATAAATTTATCAAGAATTTTGTACATTTTTCCTTGTTTAAACTCTAATTTAAATTGCTTTTATTTGCAAAGAATTAGACATGAAAAATGTTTTTTAGTATAATCAATTGATCTTGTGCAAATATTCTAAGGCATGAAGTGGAATTTGGTGTTTAATGGCCATTAATGGACCTTAACTTAGCAATGCTTCAAAGTATACCTCTGTTACTGAGACATGATGTCCATGTAACGGTGGTATGTACATTTGAAAGTAGAATCTTGAAGGAGTTATTTTAAAGTAAAAAGAATTGGAGATTAGGGCTGGGACTAAAACCCGGGTACCCGGGTCCCGCCCGGAAGCGTCGGGTACCCGGGTAGAAAAATCAATACCCGATACCCGAAAATTGCTCACCAGTATAACGTACATTTGATTTGTATTGCGTAGTGTAAGACATGATTGTAAACTCATCACAAAAGTACACAAGTCTCATTCTGAATCTCACCAATTACCCTCGAAATATCCTAGTTTTTCAAGTGATGATGATGTGACCGAGATCGTTCAATCGTCGCCATGTTTCTTTTGCAGCGCAGTGACGTCATCCAGGAACTGCGACGCAAGCCAATTTATGAATGAAAATATAGTAAGCATGCGCATTGCAAGCCTCAGCCCCACGCAGTATTCCGTCAAAACAAGCCTGCAATACTCTTGTCACCTCGTACCAAAATCGACCTAGAATTCGACTTTCCTTTATTTCATATAAATTATGAAAGGTATTCTCAGAGGATCTGTTTTCTCACCGATACCACGCAAGTAAGGAAATTTTATTACTACTTGCTTTTCCGTCAAAATCTTATGAAGTAGCGTCGATGTTGCATCGTGTTTGTGAGTTTGTAGAATCTATCGCTACGTGAACAAAGTCAATTGATTTCCGGGTTTCGGAACATACGAGGCGCCAGCCAATCACGTTCTTGATACCATTTTCAGTTCATCATAAACCGAAAATGGTAACACGATCGTGATTGGCTGGCGCATTTGACGCTCCGAAACCGGAAATCAATTGACTTTGTTCACGTAGCGATAGATTCTACAAACTCACGAACACGATGTAATATCGACGCTACTTCGTAAGATTTTGACGGAAAAGCAAGAAGTAATAAAAATTTGCTTACCAGTGCGGTATCGGTGGGAAAACAAATCCTCTGAGAATACCTTTTATAATTCATATAAAATATAGAAAAGTGGATTTCTTGGTCGATTTTGGTACGAGGTGACAGAGTATTGCAGACTCGTTTTGACGGAATACTGCGTGGGGCTGAGGCTTGCAATGCGCATGCTTACTATATTTTCATTCATAAATTGGCTTGCATCGCATTGGCTTGATGATGACGTCACCATGGGGTTTTTCCACCAGTCATATTTCGAGCGACATGATTTTCGGGTACCCGGGTACCCGCCCGAAAATTACCACGGGTACCCGAAAAGAAAAAAACCCGAAAGTCCCAGGCCTATTGGAGATCATAAGATAATACTGTTTTGTTTTTTTCCCTTTAGGCAGAAACATAAATGTTTCCAGAGGTAGATGGAAGTGGAAACTTGAGGATTATCGTAGTATGATTTTAAATGTAATTTGTCAATAATTTTGTACATTTTTCCTTGTTTAAACTCTAATTTAATTTGCTTTTATTTGCAAAGAATTTGACATGCAAAATGTTTTTCTTTAGTGTAATGAATTGATATTGTGCAAATATTTTAAGGCATGAAGTGGAATTTGGTGTGTAATGGCCATTAATGGACATTAACTTAACATTGCTTCTAAGTATACCTCTGTTACTGAGACATGATGTCCATGTAACGGTGGTAACACCATAAATAGGAGGTTAGGCCAGAAAGAGTAGTTTAGTTTTTCCAAAGAGAATATTCCATTCTGTTGAGGCATGACTTCTCTCAACTATTTAATTCTACATGCCATCAAAAATTCAATTTTCTAGACTGGTGAGAAAAAAGAACGACACAGAACATGGCACTGGTATACACACAGAGCATCAAGTTCCATTTATTGATGCTAAATCTTTCAAAATATATATGCCATGTTGGAAAGTGTGGAATAAAGTGACTAACAATGTTGTTAGCAAAATATTTATCAAGAGTAATGGAGATCAACCCCTTTATTTTGACAGTGGGAGAGCATAGTCTTAGTAAGGATGATAAATGATGTCCATGTAACGGTGGTATTTTGTCAAATCTTATTTCTCAGTTTACTCAAATATGCAGGGTGGTATGAAATGCCTGTAAGTGGATTTAGTTGAAGGATTGTCCCATGAAACATATAAGAAATAAAACATTTCATTTATTACATTTCTATTTTTTGACCCTGATGTCACAATTTTTGCCCCAACCCCATGGAATGACCCATATATATGTCAGTGTGAATAAATATCATATGAACTTTATATACTTTGAATTGGATTCTCTTATTGAAGTCTTATCACTAGCTAACACTCATCCACATATCTACCACGCTACATATTTAAGAGTGTTACACATGCAAGGAATAATTCAGATGCTACAAATCATTAAAAAATTGGCTTTTCTACTCTATAATAAACAGGAGCACCAATAAAATTAGTCCAAAGATCAAAAAGGTGAAAGATCATGCTGCTTTGATGGACTGCAACACAGTAACGTGCATGTCCACTTGCACAAAGGACATTGCAAAAGAACTACATCAGCCTCAAGAAGAACAATATGTCAACAGTGAATATCTGAAAGCATATTCTATGCAGATTTCTTGTATTGGTTATGCTAAATGTAGCACATATACTGAGAAAGGGAACAATCATGAATATGATTTTTACATATGGCATTCTAGCCACTCTAATTACCAAAGTAACAGCATTCATATACAATCAGTGTCCTGATAACCAGACTGATAAATCGCTTAAACAAGATGTGTATTTCATTTGAAAACAATGATTGTAAGTACACGTATTTTACATAACTGGATGGTAAGCTAAATGATAGAGTGTTCCAATGTCAAATGTAAAGAGGGCAGGTGATGTCACACAGACTGTGTCATGTTAACCAAGGAAAAAAAGGAGTTCTGCAACAGAGGTTGTGCAGAATCTGGAAGTAATAAACAATCCAGCCCCTGCAGAAGACCAATAGAGTCAGCATCCACGGCCTCTTACACGGTTTGCAGTTGTTGCGTCGTCGATTAAACTACGAGGAGGAGGAGGACCATCTAGAAACAGACTAGAAGGCACAGGAAGACAGTTCGGTGAGAATTTGAAAATTACCAGGTGCACCAGTAATCATGGCCGTTAAATCATTAGCTGGCATCATAAACAAACTTGTACATGAGTCCTGCATCAGCTATAGTCAAAATTATCCAAGTCAAAAGGATCATGAAGATTGTATGTGGCTAGAATGGTCAGAAAAGGTAGATAAATACTTTGATGAAGCAATGTTTAAATTAGATGAGTCGCATTTTTCAGTTTGCTCACCAAGTTTACAATATTCAAGTTTTATTTGAAGAAGAGCAGGATCTATGTGTGGGGGAAGTGTTCTAACGTCATAGGCCTGCAGGGGAGGTGATGTCACCACTGACTGTGTCATGTTAACCAAGGAAGGAGAGGAGTTCTGCAACAGAGGTTGAGGAGAATCTGGAAGTAGTAAACAATCCAGCCCCTTCAGAAGACCAATAGAGTCAGCACCCACGGCCCTCTTACATGGTTTGCAGTTGTTGCGTCGTCGATTAAACTACGAGGAAGAGGACCATCTAGAAACGGACGAGGAGAAGGCGCAGGAAGACAGTTCGGTGAGAATTTGAAAATTACCAGGAGCACCAGTAATCATGGCCGTTAAATCATAAGCTGGCATCATAAACGAACTTGTACACGAGTCCTGCATCAGCTGTAGTCAAAATTATCCAAGTCAAAAGGATCACGAAGATTGTATGTGGCTAGAATGGTCAGAAAAGGTAGATAAGTACTTTAATGAAGCAATGTCTAAATTAGAGAAGTCACATTTTTTCAGTTTGCTCACCAAGTTTACAATATTCAAGTTTTATTTGAAGAGCAGGATCTATGTGTGGGGGAAGTGTTCTAATGTCACAGGCCTGCAGGGGAGGTGATGTCACACCGACTGTGTCGAGGAGGAGGACCATCTAGAAACAGACGAGGAGAAGGCGCAGGAAGACAGTTCGGTGAGAATTTGAAAATTACCAGTTGCACCAGTAATCATGGCCGTTAAATCATTAGCTGGCATCATAAACAAAATTGTACATAAGTCCTGCATCAGCTGTAGCCAAAATTATCAAAGTCAAAAGGATCATGAAAATTGTATGTGGCTAGAATGGTCAGAAAAGGTAGATAAATATTTTGATGAAGCAATGTCTAAATTAGAGAAGTCACATTTTTTTAGTTTGCTCACCAAGTTTACAATATTCAAGTTTTATTTGAAGAAGAGCAGGGTCAATGTGTGGGGGAAGTGTTCTAATGTCACAGGCCTGCAGGGGAGGTGATGTCACCACCGACTGTGTCATGTTAACCAAGGAAGAAGTTCTGCAACAGAGTTGTGCAGAATCTGGAAGCTACTGCATGCTTAACAAAACCGGATGGAACCTCGATGATAGAATGTGCAAACCAGTAGGGGGGGGGGTAGAGTGAATGGTAAGACAATAGATCGGATGAAGGGAGGCAAGTTTCTCTGGGATTGCCAGAGAGTGATCACGGTTCATAACTAGCTTGTAGGGGGAGGGGCCAGTAGGGGGGTAGAGTGAATGGTAAGACAATAGATCGGATGAAGGGAGGCAAGTTTCTCTGGGATTGCCAAAGGAGTGATCGCGGATAATAATTAGCTTTTAGGGGGAGGGGAGGGGCCAGTAGGGGGGGTAGAGTGAATGGTAAGACAATAGATCGGATGAAGGGAGGCAAGTTTCTCTGGGATTGCCAGAGGAGTGATCACGGATCATAACTAGCTTGTAGGGGGAGGGCCAGTAGGGGGGGGGTAGAGTGAATGGTAAGACAATAGATCGGATGAAGGGGGGCAAGTTTCTCTGGGATTGCCAGAGGAGTGATCGCTGATAATAATTAGCTTGTAGGGGGAGGGGAGGGGCCAGTAGGGGGGGTAGAGTGAATGGTAAGACAATAGATCGGATGAAGGGAAGCAAGTTTCTCTGGGATTGCCAGAGGAGTGATCACGGATCATAACTAGCTTGTAGGGGGAGGGGCCAGTAGGGGGGGTAGAGTGAATGGTAAGACAATAGATCGGATGAAGGGAGGCAAGTTTCTCTGGGATTGCCAGAGGAGTGATCACGGATCATAATTAGCTTGTAGGGGGAGGGGAGGGGCCAGTAGGGGGGATAGAGTGAATGGTAAGACAATAGATCGGATGAAGGGAGGCAAGTTTTTCTGGGATTGCCAGAGGAGTGATCACAGATCATAATTAGCTTGTAGGGGGAGGGACCACTAGGGGGGTAGAGTGAATGGTAAGACAATAGATCGGATGAAGGGAGGCAAGTTTCTCTGGGATTGCCAGAGGAGTGATCACGGATCATAACTAGCTTGTAGGGGGAGGGGCCAGTAGGGGGGGTAGAGTGAATGGTAAGACAATAGATCGGATGAAGGGAGGCAAGTTTCTCTGGGATTGCCAGAGGAGTGATGACTAGGTCAGCTTGAGATTTAAGAAATATATTTTTCATTTCATACATTTTATATTCAATGTGATGTCTTATTTTAAGTATGTGTTATATTGTTTTGTTGCATTTACAAGTATTTGTGAAGTTTGGTCAAGTAGATATGACCATGGATCAACTCGTGGATTACATAATATCCAACAGCTCCACAAGTTATAATATTAAAACAGTCTGCTTTTTACTTCCAAGGGAACATGTATGTTCCTGTCTCATCACATTTTGGCTTTAGAGATGGAGACAGGATAGACCTCCAAGACTCATCTCACATAATTCCTGTATTTTCATATTCTGTATATGAAAATACGAATATGAATGGTAAGACAATAGATCGGATGAAGGGAGGCAAGTTTCTCTGGGATTGCCAGAGGAGTGATCACGGTTCATAACAAGCTTGTAGGGGGAGGGGCCAGTAGGGGGGTAGAGTGAATGGTAAGACAATAGATCGGATGAAGGGAGGCAAGTTTCTCTGGGATTGCCAGAGGAGTGATCACGGATCATAATTAGCTTGTAGGGGGAGGGGAGGGGCCAGTAGGGGGGATAGAGTGAATGGTAAGACAATAGATCGGATGAAGGGAGGCAAGTTTCTCTGGGATTGCCAGAGGAGTGATCACAGATCATAATTAGCTTGTAGGGGGAGGGACCACTAGGGGGGGTAGAGTGAATGGTAAGACAATAGATCGGATGAAGGGAGGCAAGTTTCTCTGGGATTGCCAGAGGAGTGATCACGGATCATAACTAGCTTATAGGGGGAGGGGCCAGTAGGGGGGGGGGGGTAGAGTGAATGGTAAGACAATAGATCGGATGAAGGGAGGCAAGTTTCTCTGGGATTGCCAGAGGAGTGATGACTAGGTCAGCTTGAGATTTAAGAAATATATTTTTCATTTCATACATTTTATATTCAATGTGATGTCTTATTTTAAGTATGTGTTATATTGTTTTGTTGCATTTACAAGTATTTGTGAAGTTTGGTCAAGTAGATATGACCATGGATCAACTCGTGGATTACATAATATCCAACAGCTCCACAAGTTATAATATTAAAACAGTCTGCTTTTTACTTCCAAGGGAACATGTATGTTCCTGTCTCATCACATTTTGGCTTTAGAGATGGAGACAGGATAGACCTCCAAGACTCATCTCACATAATTCCTGTATTTTCATATTCTGTATATGAAAATACGAATATGAATGGTAAGACAATAGATCGGATGAAGGGAGGCAAGTTTCTCTGGGATTGCCAGAGGAGTGATGACGGATCATAACTAGCTTGTAGGGGGAGGGGCCAGTAGGGGGGGGTAGAGTGAATGGTAAGACAATTGATCGGATGAAGGGAGGCAAGTTTCTCTGGGATTGCCAGAGGAGTGATCACGGATCATAACTAGCTTGTAGGGGGAGGGGCCAGTATGGGGGGGGTAGAGTGAATGGTAAGACAATAGATCGGATGAAGGGAGGCAAGTTTCTCTGGGATTGCCAGAGGAGTGATCGCGGATAATAATTAGCTTGTAGGGGGAGGGGAGGGGCCAGTAGGGGGGGTAGAGTGAATGGTAAGACAATAGATCGGATGAAGGGAAGCAAGTTTCTCTGGGATTGCCAGAGGAGTGATCACGGATCATAACTAGCTTGTAGGGGGAGGGGCTAGTAGGGGGGGTAGAGTGAATGGTAAGACAATAGATCGGATGTAAAGAGGGGAGGTGGTTCCACACAGACTGCGTTATGTTGACAGATGTTGAAGAGCAGAATGACTGGTTCTGAAGGGCAGGCAGAGTGAAGCACTCCTTTGGTGTACTACATTATCTTGTTTTAGCTATGATATGAATTCCGCTATTGTAAACATATGTGTGAGGGGATGAGAAATAACCCTTCCTTATAATGCAAATCAGTCAGGTACAAAAGGAATGTAGCTAAAGAGGAGCGATATGCTCCAGTGGACATACACTCACTGCATGCAGGAAAAAGCTCATACATGCAGTGAGCAGATGTGGCTGTAGCTGCATGTGCCTACATGAAGGTGGTAATCGATGTCTCATCCTGATATTCTTGATGTATATAGTTGATTTTGGACACCTTAATATGTGAGTACAATATATAATTTACTCTCTGATGTTAAGATTTGCTGAGGAGTTAAATTAGACAGATTATGATTTGTGTGAAGAAGAGGGAGATAACTTCAATTTACATGAAGGAGGCATGCTGGTATAGTAACCGAGTTATGCCTATTAATGCTAGAAAGACGTGTTATTAAGACATGATACTATATATAAACTGCATTTTGGTTAGCCTTGTATTCATAAAGACAGGGAATGTTGGTTTTCTCGTGGAATTCACGTTGGTAAGCAAATGTGTTCATAACTAATTACAGATAGCAAATATTGAAATCTTTTCTAGAGTTGAGGTGACTTAAATATTGATAGATGTCATGCCCCACTGATTTGGATTGTGATTAGTTGAGTATGTTTCTATATTAGTCCAGTCAATCTAGCCAGAATAGGGGGGTGACCCGCCACTAATTGCAACACTTGATTTTCCACTGCAATGCTTTCCAGGAAGGTCCCCTTAACAACATACTAAAAGTCCCAAAAAATCCAAGCAGTGGAAATTTATGAAATTTGCATATTATGCAAATTAGCTATAAAAAGTTAGAAAAATAAGGAAAATAGTCCAAAGATTACAAATTAGCGTCCAAAACAATTTAATTTGAGCGAAAAGTAATGATAAATAACTGTATTCAATGTTTTTATTCAAAAGCGCAAACAAATCTACCTAATTTGCATATTATGCAAATAAGCATCCTTATATGGAAAAATGTCAAGATATTGTAATTGTTCTCATATAGACTGCTTGAAAACATTTGATTTATGTAGACATTTATATGCTACTTTCATAAGCATGAGAATTCATCACAATGCCTGAAAATAAATTTGCATATTATGCAAATTAGCCATTAAAAATAGGAAATAAGGAAAGTAATCCAAAGAGTATATTATTAAATGTCAAAAGCAATTAAATTGAACAAAATTTTAATGATGAATATTTTAAGTACAATGTTTTTATTTTAAAAAGCTAGCAAATTTGCCTCATTTGCATATTATGCAAATGTTGTTAGTCTGACAAGATGATGGGATTGGCAAGAACAAAGCACACTATTTGAAATTGGTGAGTAGTTTGTTAGAGCTGACATCCCTTTCTTATATGGATGGGAACGACAGAAGGAAGGCCAAGACAAGCAAACTTATGGCAGGTGAGATCTGATGAGTAGTCTCATTAAGAAGTGTAACAGAGATTCCATCTGGCCTAGTAGCTTCATGCAGATTGTTTTCTTTAATAATTTCTTCAGTAGTTTGGCTACACCCGCTTGACTAAAAAATAATATGTTTTCTGGCCATGACCTGGTCAGAACAGTGTTCCAGGGACTTGCAGAGCAGCGTCATCATCATCATGATCAGTGGTAAATACTAAGACTAAAAAATCTGTTGTCTTCCAATGTCTTCCATGATATTAAGGGCTTCCAACATGCTAGTTGTTACAGCCTGGATCATTGCCAATCCGGTCAACAAATTATGTACTATAGGCTTGTCTACAAACCATTCTATGGTCCTCTAATGCATTGTAGCTGGTCTGAGCTTCACCTTACTGATGCTTTAGGTGCTCAACATGCGCCAGCCTTCCTATAAAACTTTTCTTCCGACACAATTTATGTCCAGTGTCTCATTGAGGCGACTTGTGTCGGAAGAAGACAAGGGTAATGGTTTGGTTCTTGTCAAAGTCCTCTTAATTGACATTCAATCTCCTATGCTCGACTTGTCGGATTTCAGTATGTACAGAGAGTTGTATGATTGTCCAAAGTACATCTGCATGACACTATGAAATTCAGCATTCCTCCAGAAGACATCCTTAGTCGAAAGGTTTATTCCTCTGTATACCCTCACGGTATACCAATGAGTAACACAAAGTGGCAAACAAATCCTGGAATGGGTACACACTGTTTAATCAATGTTGGATGGTATTTGATGGTGATGGTAATGATGTTCCGTTGGCTTAGTCCTTCATCTGTTAATGTCTACTTGGTTGTTCATTGTCTCACTGAGGAATTTCCATAGGTATCAGGAAATTGATATTATTTGCATACGATTTGCTTAGAAACTATAGCTACAATATATGGAGATAGTTGCCATCCTTAGGAGATTCATCAAAGAGGAAAGAACAGAAAACGGATGCTTCATCCTGAAGCAGCAACTGGATTCAGCAAGGACGTCTAATCATGATTCTTGTATCTGAAAAGATGTCTATATACACTTTAAGCCTTTATCATGACTTTATGAATGGCTTTCATGTCACTCGTATGGGCAAATGCTCATTGGTACAGTACTTATAAACCATGCCCAGGGATCTTGTGATCCAAGGAAGTTACTCATATTCACCACCAAGACAAGTGGTGTGCTACAAGGAACAAATATTCAAAGCTAACGAGCTTTTATTTGTACTGGTTGTGACATCTTGTACTGATCACTTGACAATCAAGGAGCATGATAGCGTGGACTATACTAGCAAGAAACGCAAAGACTCTACCAAGTCAAGGAGAGAACAAGGGTAGAAATATGAAGCATTCAAACAGTGGGACCCATGTAGAACTGACTCATCATTGCACAATATGAGTTGGGTTTCTGCTCCGGTGGTAACTGCTCATGAAAAAAGTCAATAATCAAGCAAGGTCATCAAGGTTACATATATATAATCTACGTGGAATTTTAGAGGCAAGTTTTCTTGATTATTTATAACATGCCGGATGCTTCTTTGCATAATATGTACATTCCACTTCAGATATTAAGCTGATAATTAAGGCATTCTTAGTAGTCATATATTGATCTAGATCCACAGAGGGGAGACCTTTGAAGGGCCTTTCAAAGACCAAAAATTGGCAAGGTCTTATACAGCAGTCTCTAAGATCCCTGAATGTTGTCATTTCTGTGGAATGGCTCAAAAAGACCCCTCGAAGAACTTTGAAAGACACCTGTCCTATATGTCCTATAGAGATCTTTCAATGGTCTTTCAGAGATGTTTATGCATCGAGTGATCCTTCAGAATTCTTTCCATAGACTTTGCCTGGTCTTTCAATTATCTTTCGACGATTTTTCAATGATCTCTCATGAGTCTTACAGTAATCTCTGAAAAAATATCGAGAGACTGCCGAAAGATCATAGAAAGACTAATAAGAAATTTGAAAGTTCATTGAAAGACCAATGAAAGACCAGCAAAAACAATTTTCCTGTAAGACCGCTGAGAGACTGTTTTGAACCGTTTCAAAAAGTTTTGGACTCACGGGGACCACAAAGACCATTGAAAGATCTATCAGGAATCGTAAAAGACATCAGAGATCTTTAAAAGTTCGTTGAAAGATCAAGCAAGTGTTATGGTCTTACAGCAGTCTTTCAGAGGTCTTGGTCTCTGTGGAATGATGGTTTAACTGTTTGTGTGAGAAAAATAAAAATTTCTGGGTTGTTCTTTTCCTACAAGGATGCTCATAATTATGATGTAGATTTATTTACATTATTTTTTTTTGAAGAATTATTAAAATTTGTAAAGATTATCATGAACTTCCGTTCAATTTATATTGTTTTCCGCACTTGATTTCCAAATTTGGGATTATTTTCCTCATTTGCAAATTTTTATGGCTAATTTGCATAAAATGCAAATTTTGTGATTTTCCTATGCTTGTCTATTTAGTGACTTTTAATATGGTTTTAACTTCCTGTAACTTAAGGCATTGCCATATTCAAATTTCAATAGATAATCTACTTGCATTTTTTGAGGAATGTATCACCAGTGTGTTTTCTTGAATATTTATTACATACTTATTTGCATAATATGCAAATGACACTACAGACACTAAGCTAAATATAAATCTATTCAACGTCCTTAGTGATAGCAGCATGTAAATTTCAACATTATTGAAATTTTCAAGCAGTCAATGAGAGAAAACTCACAATATCTTGACAATTTTTCCATATAAGGATGCTTATTTGCATATTATGCAAATGAGGTAGATTTTTTTGCACTTTTGATTAAAAACATTGATTAAAGTTATTTATCATGAATTTTCGCTCAAATAAAATTGTTTTGGACACTTAATTTGTAATTTTTGGACTATTTTCCTTATTTTTCTAACTTTTTATGGCTAATTTGCATAATATGCAAATTTCATAAATTTCCACTGCTTGGATTTTTTGGGACTTTTAGTATGTTGTTCAGGGGACCTTCCTGGAAAGCATTGCAGTGGAATGTCCAGTGTTGCAATTAGTGGTGGGTCAAACCCTATATTGACTGGACTATATTGCTTAAGACTGATAGAATGATTATGATAGCTCACTCAATTTGCAGAATTGTGTTACCGGTATATATATCTATGTGAAAGTAATAAATAGGGAATGGCCTTCTTTGCAGATCTATTTACTACATGCATTTCATAGGCTGAGGTAAACTCAATATATACAATGTACATGTATGAACTAAATTGCATACAGTGTATATGGAAGATGATATATTTGTAATTATGGACCTTTAGTTTTTCTGCTCTGCTCTGAAAGCAGCTGTAGCAAGTAATTATTTGTGATCATAATAATGATGCAATTCTTACTGTAATTTTGTGTCTTTTAATTGTCTACAGCAACTGAAGTGACCTCAGTCAAGGGTCTACTACCCTCTTTTGTTTGATTTGGACATGATGAAATAAAGCTTGGCCTCATACCCAATAGAACCGCAAAAACAACTGCTTCGTCTGATTTATGACTTTGAAATCTTATCCTCACATTTGGTAGTACGGATGGGGTGCGGTTTCTCTTCAGATAACTGAGAACTATTGGCTTGGCCAGGTGTGTAACGATCAAGGAATAAAAGACAAAAGAGGGTAGGAAGATGACGACCATGGAAGAGATGGAGGAACTGGAAAAGCTGTCATTGGAGCTGAAAAGTAGGGAAGTGTATTTCCCTCCTAAGGAAAAGAAAATCAGGCCCTTTAGTGGCACTGAAAACATGCTGGTCTCAGATTTTGTGGAGGACATTAAGGCAGGAATTAAACTTCGAAAGCTGACGGGTGAGAGTGCTATTGACTACGTGAGTAGCTCACCTGGAAGGATCTGCAAGGCAGGAAGTACAACATCGCCCAGATAGAGAAAAGAAGGATGCTGATTCAATAATGAACATCTTATTGGAAACATTTGGGGACAAGCTGAATGCTAGTCAACTAGTGCGGCAGATATATAACCGAGTACAAAATGAAGATGAGTCTGTGGCACAGTACGCATATGCCTTACTTGCATTGGCGACTCGATTGCAACGCAACCAGGAGCTCCGGAGTCGAAAAATATCATCAAAGAACAGTTTAAAGATGGGTTGAGTGACCCAGTACTCAGGAGGGAAGTGAAGCGGTTGTTTAAAGAAAAGCCAGAATTGTCTTTTCTAGAGGTACGAGACTGGGCGTTGGAGATGGAGGAGGAAGAACTTAAGGGCACCAACCCACGCAAAAAGAAATGCACCACCTACCAGGCCGAAGCCACAGCCGGGATGGGAAAGATGATAGAGGGGCTCACTGCAGCGATCAAAGGCCAAACAGAGCTACTTGACAAGATGATAGTACAGCAGGGCATTTTCAATTCTCGCCTAAGTCAGTTAGAGGAGACGCAGGACAATGCCAGGAGATTCAGGAGACCTCCTCTAGACAAGAATAAGATTGAATGCCATCGATGCCACCGCATGGGTCATTACGCAAGGGAGTGTGAGAGTCCTCATCCTGGGGGCAATCCACGTACACAGAGGGCTGGACATATGTTACTTCTATATGTTTCATTTCCAACAATATTAAATATATTATTCCTTCAAACTTCTTGTTAAATTCATATACCCTCAGTGCATGTGTTAAAAATCATAGGTTTTGTCTTTATATTAACCTGTCCGAGCTAAACAAAGAATGTTCAGATTACCTCCAAGTTTAATGGCCCTTTGTGTGCTCTTGACCTAGAGACACCTTATTTGTCACTATCCAAAATATGTTGGTGCTACACAATGATAATGCATAATCTGGAAACAGACAGTTCTGCGAGTGAAGGAGTAAAGATGGAGGGTCTGTTGAATGGACATGTTCATATAGGGAAGTGGTTCCATCAATCCTGCGTGAGATTGACTGCAGTGTCGCAGGATAAAAATCTAATTTAAAACAGACTTGTACGAGGAGAGGGTGAAAGTGGCACATGCCACCAGTCAATTTGACATGGGGCTGAGAGAACTTTTCTACATCCAAACAGCTTGCATCATATGGCTAAAACCTGAACAATTATTTAATTCTACCAGACATTTCATCTTCTTCACATTATCCAGACGACCTGGGTTTTGGTACTGCTACTGCTATTAGCGCTAAAGATATTTTCATCATACTTCACAACTCTACATCGCCACCAACATACTTCACACCCCAATATCTTCATCTACATTACTTTGAGCTTTGTTGGCTATTTTGTCTATTATTTTTGGCTGGCCAGTCAACAACTAGTGCTGCTTCACCAAGCTAGGCGAGTATAATTTCTCCCACCTCGTTTCTTTTTCCTCTGTGGAATTTCACCCTATTGAATTCCACACTACCTAAGCGTTGCTTGTGAAACATACATGTACATGTAAGAGAATGGCATGAATTGTCCTTGGAGTTGGTACAAATACTTCCACAGATTATGTTTTGAGTTGGTTAAACTAGACATCTATTGAAAATAGGTGGAAAATGCAAAGATGTAAACTGGTATACAGAGCTATAAATTGACAGGCACTAAAATACCTGACCAATTGATTTGACAAAGCGATTTCTATTCATGGTTACAGAACCAGAGCTGCAATAACTGATGGACTTTTGATACCAAAATCAAGGACAAATTCTAGCAAACAAGCTTTTTTCCCATGTTGGTGCAGTGGCGTGGAATCATTTGCGGCATGATGTAAGGCAGGCATCTTCTAAACACACATTTTCAGCAAGATTCTGGAAAGTGACCTGAATCTAGGCAACACCCCTCATGAAATTCCATTAGTAAATGATTTCACATTCACTAAATAAGTAAAATATATCAATATACCAATAAACAATTTCACGTGCCAGACACCATGAGGTTGCTGACTCCACTCTACTAAACTATATGTAATTGACAATAAGTTTCATGTACATGTTCTGTTATTGTTTTTCTAATGTATTTTCGTTATTGTATTGCAGGGCCTCTAAGCTTAAAAGTTTTGACCCACTGACAGAGTCACCCTAGTAACATAGAACACAATAAATAATTAGATAGACGGATAGATAAATAAATTGACCTTCTTATAAAGTCATGTCTGACATTATTAAGGGTGCGTTTTAAACATACAGCACCTCTTAACCCCCCCCCCAACAGGTGCATCAATGTCATCTGGCAGTAACAGATTCATCGATAAAACTGCATAATTTTCAGCCTTGTTCAAAATGCTGACAAGACAACCAAACCTTTCTTGTGACCCCCTTTCTTGAAACGGTGCTATGAGTTTGCTCTGTCATGTTACTGGTCTCTGAATCCATTCCATATTTGCCAACCTGTTCTTGTGATCCTATTTCCAGAAGTGACGCGAGCCGTTGCAAAACATGCTCTGCCCTGCTGCCACTGCTTGCCAACCACTTTCAAGATGCTCTTTTGAATTGATGGTTGATGTCGTCATCCCTTGCCATTACTGCCAATTTACTCTGCATTCCATGAATTTGCATCAGTCTCCTGGTTAAATTCAAGATGAAGCAAATCAAATTAGTTGTGGAAATTTCCTATAATTTCCCTTGCACCAAAGATGATTTAATTTGAATTAATTCTTATATTTCCCAAAATAAACAAAATATCAACACAATTTATTTTGATAATGCAGAATAAAGTGTGGTAAAGTAATTCAGTATTGCGACAAGAATTGCAGTACATGGTAACAATGGCAATAAATGTGTGAAATATGAAGGAGCCTGTATAAACAGCAAAGGTTGTAAAATCTGCAGGTTCCTGTGAATATTATCAAATCAGCAATCGAGGAGATGGGACACCCACACAAAAAAATAAGACTACATAGGAGGAGCAAAAGATAATTGAAAAGTGTGGGGCATTAGAATAAGAAGGAACATGGAGAAATAAAGAATAAACGAAGGGGGGGTATAAAGAGATAAATACAATACCAATGCAGTATGTACCTTTAAAAAGGGTAGAAGGGTAGAAAACAAGGTTAATAAATCATATTTTGATTAACATCGAAAGGATGGTGCTTATGAGAAATAATTCCATTCAATCTTTGGTCCTAATTGTCAAAGCTGTAAAAAATTTAAATATTGCACAAATCATACAATAAAAAAAATAAAATAGGGAGTGAGGGACATCATAGATTTTCTCATTTACATGTGACTAAATTGTGCAAATAACTATTTTTTTTTAATAAGTGAAACTTTGAAATAGATGTATCATAACTTTATTTTACATTTAATTTTAATGAAATTTTCTGGATTATGCTTGTCTGATTTTTCTGTTTATTCAAATCAACATTTTTCTGGGCTGGACTTGACCTTTAAAGGATAAGTCCATCCCAACAAGAAGTTGATTTAAATTGCTTTGAATTGCTTGCTTCGCTAACATTTTCCAGAAACCTCAAGACCTCCCCTAGCTATGAAGAAAAAAGAAAATACATTTAAACATTCCAAGCAAGCAGATTAAATACAATGATAGTCTCTACAAACTCATGAACCCTAAAAGATTGAATATTTCCCTTTAAATTAGTTAATATGAATTTCAACTGCCTAAACTCACCTGAATTTGAGCAAGAATGATGATCAAGTTCTAGCTGATGTCCACTTCATCATGGAAATGTCCTCTGGCATTGCTGCCATCTTCCAGAATCCTTCAAACTTCACCTATTGAGAAGAAAAAAAAAAAACAATTGACTTAAACTTTCCAAGAAAGCATATGATATACCAAATTCATTAAATTTCTCCAAAGAAACATAAAAATGAGACATTTTAGTCTGGGAGAGAGGGCGCAATGATATCTAGTCTTTTTACATCTCTGAAGCTTCAAAGTGAATATTCCTCTTTAGAGAACCTAATTTAGTACAAATGTTTAAAGCACTGCTGAAGGGAATTATTTATTTAAAAATACATTATATTTTTGTAACCCAAGTTGAAGCTCAATCATACAAGTTAGATTCTATTAAAAGGGTACACAAGTCCAACTTGAATTAAAAAAACCCCATAAACCATGAAAGTAAAATGTTCACATTTCATACATAAGCAGACAGAAATTTGATATAAACTCGGCAATTCTGTAAAAAAAAAAAGTTTTGTTCACTTACACAAGGGCAACTTGAATAAACCATAAAAAAACCTTACATTCAAAATGTAATGCTAATTGATAATTCGGAATTGCGAATGAAATCTTGAGTTACAACTTGATGAGGTACACTGTATTCAGTTTTGAGATGAAAAAAAATCTTCATTATGTTGATTATACACAGCCCACTTTACCATCTTCACACCCACAAGGTACAAAATGCCAACTGGAACATGAAAATTTGAATGAGAAACATAGCTTAATTCTTACCACAAATGTCATCAGAAACTCCAAACAATTTGTTCAGTTCATCCACAAACTAGCTTTCCTTGCCATCAAGCTTGGAACTGTCTTGGAGTCGCAGCCACCACCACCACCTGTGTCCTACCATTCTACAGCAGATGAAATTACAATCAGCAGTTACACCTCAGCTGGCTTTACCTGTGAATGAAGTAAAGGTTAGCTTACTCTATGTTCAAAGCTCAAATTCAGTCTCATCTCATTGTCCCTTCAAACCAGTTGCAATGGACAATAGAATGTCAGTCATTCAACCCTCAATACAAAGGTTCAAATTGGACTGAACCTTCTTTTGTTCCAAGCTTCAATGGCCAAAATCCCAAATTGGGATGAGCTCTTTTTTGTTTTTCAAATTTCATTGACCAAAAATGCCATTGGGCATTTTTGGCCAATTGGGCTGGGCTCTCTTTATTGTCAATGTTCAATAAACCAAGGTTACATACTGGAGTAAGCTCCTTTTTGTCACCAAACTGGGTCCTTGTCTTTGAATGAAAGAGATTGATTAAGGGTTACATTCAAGGACATGACAATGGAAGCATTCTCAACAAGTATGCACATGAAGTACACAGAGTCCTCAAGGCTATAACTGACCTGAATTAGAGCAATGATTTAGTTTTAGGGCGATTCCACACTAGAACTTCAAAAATATCATAAATTTCAACATGCTTTCAATAAGTCATAAGTAGTGTAATATTTTACCCTGATACCTAAATTTTATGAAAATTATGAGTTTTAACCAAAAGTGAAGACAGATATAGTCTTTTTTGGGGAGAACAATGGAATTTTAAATTTTCAATAATTTTGCTCATTGAATAGTCAAGTACAAATTCCACCTGAAACAATTATTTGCAAAGCAAGAGAAGATTGAAAATATTGCAGGTCAATAGAATAATATATCATTGATGGTTCCAAATAATATCTACAACATTTTCATGATCCATAATAGGGGCAGCCCTGATTTTTCCGAACCTATTTTTGGCAATGTCCCGTACGACACATAACAACGCAAAAGTTTTTCCTACAATTTTATTTTTGATGATGCAATTTCATAAAATGAGTTTCTCTTTGTTTGACCCATGGGTGATCGATTTATCCCATAAGGATCTAATTACTGCCCTTCATTTTTCAATTATTGTCCTATTAAAAAATGTCCCGTACGACACACGCTGTGTCGTACGGGACATGTCCCATACGACACACAATATAATAATGCATCTAATTGCAGGATTTGGATTCAGAAACCATAAATAGTAGGCATATTTAAATTCATTTATTTGATTTAACATAAAGTGAACTGAAAAAGTACTTTGTTTATCTCCATAGAACATGAAATAGGTGATTCTAAACATTTTAATTGATTTCATGTAGGCTTATTCTTTTGTGAATCCCTTCAGCTAAACTGGTGATTTTCACTGATCAGAGCAGGTTAATTTCTTTTCATTGAGCATGAAAAGAAAACCTTTATAATTATTTCAACCTAGCCTGGAAGATAACTTCCTCTTGCATGCTAATGTGGAATTATTATAAGATGTAAAAAAATCATATCAATCATCATGATCATCTATTTGGACTTCCCTTGATGATCACTATTTTTTATTGAAACTCCTTACTTTTTTCAAGTTGTAAAAAAAATCTTGAAAATAAGACAAACCATATGGTTTCATGAAATGCAGATGGGTTTGAAAAAGTAGAACCGCATTTCTTTAGACAAAAAAAAATTGTGACCAAAAAAAGGGAAAAAAGTGACAGTTGTGACATATATCATGTAGATATACATTTTATATAAAAAATCATAACATCATGATCATTTTAGCCCCATAATTTACACAAAGTTTCATTCATTTATTGTTTAAATAGTGTTTGGAAATCATCAATTAGTTCCCTAAAATATAACTTCACACAAAACCTGAAGTTTTTCAGCTCGTAAAAATGCTGTGAACACTTGTACATTTCCCATCATGATAAAAATTATAACATAATTATTGCTCCCAATTGTACATATTGAGGTTACTTAATTGTATTGTCCTGAATGACTGCTTATTAAAAGATTATTCATAAATAAGCAAGAATTTAGGGGCAATGCTCCTTCTGATTGATAAAAAGTTCATGTTTATTTATTCAGGCTGCCCAGTACAACACGCAAGTGCCTGTACAACACACAAGTGTCCCGTACGACACACAAGTGTCCCGTACGACACACAAGTGTCCTGTACGACACACAATTGTCCCGTACGACACATTGTTTTGTTTATGATATATTGACAGAAATATTCACCTAATAGCGGTTTCTAACCTAATGAATGTCTTAGTTTGATGGGATTATCATTATCATCAGCCAAATAATGTGATTGAAGAAGTCAAAGTGACATAAAGTAAGAAAGTTTGGCTTCAATTTAGAGATGTCCCGTACGACACATTTTGAATGTCCCGTACGCCACAATGTTCTCAAAAATTATAATTTGCTTTATTTATTCATGAATGTTTATTTTGCTTTCTTTTGTAAATGTGTTTGTTCTTGGGTAATTGAGTGTCAATTTGAGTTCAGTTTCTATGAAATTTATCTGCCCAACTCACAGACTTTTGAGTACAAACTTGAGGTTTCTAAAAAAGCCACTTTTTCTGCGTCCGTACGACACATTACTATTTTTAATCTGTATTATACAGGATGTGAATTCAAGTCATGTTAAGTCTTGGTTTTTCTTACACTCTGGTAGTAGTTGATGACCACCTATAGTTACTGGAATATTTTTTGTTTTTTCTTGTCAAAAACTGTCAAATATTCTCTAAATGTCCCGTACGACACGTATGGAATCACCCTTTAGCTGATGTCCACTTCATCATGGAAATTCCCTCTGGCATTGCTGCCATCTTCCAGAATCCTTCAAACTTCACCTATTAAAAAAATTACTACATAGATTTAAATGTTCCAAGCAAGCATATGATATTCCAATATCATTCGTTAAACTTCTCCAAATAATCATAAAAATGACAGACATTTTAGTATAGATCTGGACGTAAACTGCTAGACTAATTGGTATAAATGCAGACGGTGACGGAGTAGCCGGGAGGCGTTTGGGGAGTGAAGTCTTCTACCTACGTAGTCACTCCCCTAACGCCTGGGGCTCGAATACATAGGCTCCCACATACCAAGGGAAAAGGCAACTATACAAATGCACCAAACTGCTAGTTATGTTTAGAATCTGAGGTTAACACTTCTGTACATGGGTAAAAATATCAGTTGGCAACGTTTGGCAAAAAAATGAATTGAAAATACGTATTTCTAGTTCAGTGGTTGAAACGGACATTTTAGCACTTTTTAATCTAGCACCGCTCATGATTTTGCCGCCCTCTATACGCGTCACGTAACTAGGTTGCAATAATGGATCAAAGATGGCGATGACAACAAATGTGAGTAAACTCTCTTCTACTTTTATTATTCTATCGCATTTCTGCGATATTTTTAACCATAACTATCCATTTTTTGCCAAACGTTGCCAACCGATATTTTTACCCATGTACAGAAGTGTTAACCTCAGATTCTAAACATAACTAGCAGTTTGGTGCATGTGTATAGTTGCATTTTCCCTTGGTATGTGGGAGCCTATGTATTCAAGAGCCAGGCGTTAGGGGAGTGACTACGTAGGTAGAAGACTTGGAAAGACTTCCATATGTCCTCTCCACTTAATTTTAAAAAATAGTTCCCCAAATGCCTCCAGGCTATGACGGAGGGCACATTGATATCTAGTCTTAATATCTCTGAAGCTTCAAAAGTGAATATTCCTCTAATTTAGTATAAATGTTTTAAAGCACTGCTGAAGGGAATTATTTGATTTACAAATATACATTTTTGCAACACAAGTTGAAGCTCAATCATACGAGTTAGATTCTATCACAAGTGTACATATGTCCCTCTTGAATTAAAACAAACCCCATAAAACATCAAAGTAATATGTTCACATTTCATACATAAGCAGAAAGAAAATTGATGTAAACTCAGCAATTCTGTTTTAAAAAGTTTTGTTCAAGTACACAAGGGCAACTTGTATAAACCATAAAAAACCTACCATCAAGTTTAGAACTGTCTTGGAGTCACAGCCACCACCACCACCCGTGTCCTACCATTCTACAGCAGAGGACATTACAATCAGCAGTTACACCTCGGCTGGCTTTACCTGTGAATGAAGTAAAGGTTAGCTTACTCTATGTTCAAAGCTCAAATTCAGTCTCATCTCATTGTCCCTTTAAACCAGTTGCTATGGACATTAGATTGTCAGTCATTAAACCCTCAAGACAAGGGTTCAAATTGGACTGAACCTTCTTTTGTTCCAAGCATCAATGGCCAAAATCCCAAATTGGGCTGAGCTCTTTTTTGGTTTTCAAATTTCAATGACCAAAGATGCCAAAGTTCAATAAGTCAAGGTTATATACTGGACTAAGCTCCCATTTGTCACCACACTTGAACCATCTTTTGAAAGAGATTAAGGGTTACATTCAAGGATGTGACAATGGAAGCATTCTCAATAAGTAAGCACATGTAGCTTGTGACAGAAAGAAATTCCTAAGGTCAGATAAAAAGAAACCCAGATCATTGATTCATGGGGGGGGGCCTTATAACTATAAAGTGATTGTACATTATGGGCGTTTCTTTCCTAGGAATCTTGTAACCAGGTATTCAATTAACCTGTTAAAATACATGGAATCCTGATTGGTTACTTAACACTTTCAAATGTAAAAAGATTCTGACAAGATTTCATTTTGTCAATCTTGTGTTTTATCGGTAGGGCAGAGTGGGGTATGAAATAAGGCCACTTTTTTCATAATTCAATTCATATCATTTTTATGCAAAGCACTAGCAGTAGAAACATGATTAGATGCCTAATACTAAACAGATAGTAGACCTGCATCATCCCATAGAAACTTGACAATCAATCTCATTTGCATATTAATGAGTATTAAAAATTATTGTCAGAGGGCCTTACTTGCCCCATCAAAATGGGGAAAATGAGGCTCCTTGATTAACAATTGGAATGCCTCTGGCCGTCTCACCTGCATCAAGCGATTCAACATAGCAGCAGTGCTGACTTTGAAAACTACTATAACTCGCACAAGATGTTCAGTGATACTTGGTTTCCACGTTTTATGAACTAGACCAATACACTTACAGAGATAGGATGGTAATTCAACAAATACCCCCAATGTTGCCAAAATTCATTGACCTCACATGACCTTTGACCTTGATCATGTGACCTGAAACTTGCACAGGATATTCAGTGATACTTGATTACTCTTATGTCCAAGTTTCAAAAGTCAGATCAATAAACTTGCAAAGTTATGATGGTAATTCAACAGATACCCCCATTATGGCCAAAATTCATTGACCTTTGACCTTGGTCATGTGACCTAAAATGCGCACAGGATGTTCAGTGATACTTGATTACTCTTATGTCCAAGTTTTATGAACTAGACCAACATACTTTCAAAGTTATGATGGTAATTCAACAAATACCCCCAATTCGGCCAAAGTTTATTGACCCTAAATGACCTTTGACCTTGATCATGTGACCTGAAACTTGCACAGGATGTTGAGTGATACTTGATTACTATCATGTCAAAGTTTCATGAATCAGATCCAAAAACTTTTAAAGTCTTGATTGTAATTCAATAGATACCCCCAAATCGGCCAAAGTTCATTGACCCCAAATGACCTTTGACCTTGGTCATGTGACGTGAAACTCATGCAGGATGTTTGGTGATACTTGGTCAACCTTATGTCCAAGTTTAATGAACTAGGTCCATATATTTCCTAAGTTATGATGACATTTCAAAAACTTAACCTCAGGTTAAGATTTTGATGTTGATTCCCCCAACATGGTCTAAGTTCATTGACCCTAAATGACCTTTGACCTTGGTCATGTGACATGAAACTCTAATAGGATGTTCAGTAATACTTGATTAACCTTATGGCCAAGTTTCATGAACTAGGTCCATATACTTTCTAAGTTATGATGTCATTTCAAAAACTTAACCTCAGGTTAAGATTTGATGTTGACGCCGCCGCCGTCGGAAAAGTGGCGCCTATAGTCTCACTCTGCTATGCAGGTGAGACAAAAACTACTTAATGTTGTTATATTCGAAGTAAAAAATAGTTCAGTCGGTTTGATACAGTCACTGATCATTTACTGGTAACAATCACAGGATTGATATTTAATCATTTAAAAAAAAGCCCCCATTTAATCATTTATTTATTAGTACTATCCAATATCATGAAGAGAAAAATGATTTTTGGCGAGTGTTTTCAACTGTCACAGATATAGGCTTCTACATATTCTATTGGAAGTGGACACTTTTGGGCTATACATCAGAGACAAAAAGGGAAATGAAATTTATTCAATCATTTTTGTGACGCATTTGACAATCCAGCATTTTCAAATTCAAATATTTATACACCAAGTTAGAAAAAATGTGCTTACTGTACTTGAAATATGCCAGTGAATCTCAAGAACCTTCCTGTCCCGACGATAAAGTCAAGCTCAGCCAACGCCCTGCTTTTCTTGAAATGTACTCAGAGATCTTGAATTTAAGCCCTCCCTCCGTACTACAGCTGACAATCCAAGATTTTGAGAGATTTTTCATCTTGTCTTGGACCTGTACTTGCAATATAAATTCATTTAAAGACAATTTTAATCTTTATTCTTGAAACTTGTTAATAATCAACAGAAAAATGATGGAATACATGAATAATAAAGAATACCTTTTATTTTTCTACAAATTTCTATAACTGTTGGGGTGAGGCCTCTTCATATACAGGGTACATTTATCACAAAAAGGGAAAAAATAAAGCATGCGAAAAGCTTGTTTAGGGGGTTATTTTGCACACAGAGAAAAACTCCTTAAGGGGGCGTTTGGAAATTCCTTGGTCAAGCATGTGTACAGCACAGAGAATACATTAATTCCTTTAAGGGGTGTTTGGAAATTCCTTGTTCAAGCACGTGTACAGCAATACATTTGACGGCACCCCCCCCAGCACTGATACCATAGTATTTGTACATACTATACCATAGAGTATAAAAGTAAAATTGTCAGTCTCTATAACCCCTAAATGCTCTCCTAAAATTAAACCAGCTCTTAAAAAAATGAAGAAGCTAGGGCAAACAGGTCAGCACAAAATCTACACTCAAATCTCACTTGTGCACTAACATTACATAATATATTAATTCAACCAATCAGATACAAGAAAAATGGTATTGTCCACAAAATGTATTAATCCTATTTAAAAATAACAACCAATTGAAGCACAGGAGGGTGACCATGAGTTCAATCTGAATATTTCTGAGAACTAAACAATGAGATCATGAGAGGAAATGGGATGGAAATACTAGGAAGCATGACTGAGGGGAACTTGAAAGAGTGAATGAAATGCCATGAAGCTGGTGAAGTGGTGTTGCCATGGGTGTCGATTTGTGTTGTGAATCTATCGTTCAAGGGGGATGATCAATTGTTTCATCTCCCCCCCCCCCTTGAATGGTATGACATCACAGATTGACACAAGTGGGCGTTGCTATGTGAGAAATACATTATAGAGATGGAATGAAGGATGAAAGCATAAAAATGTATACATGTGGATTGTGAAAAATGTGAAATTAGATGTAACAAGGAAAGTGTGGAAAGTAAAATGTAAAGGTAGATATAAATTAAGCAAATTTGACTGAACATTATGATATTCAATTTAATGAGCTATCCTCATTAATTAAGAATACTTGCTGCTGTTACTGTGATGATAAAAACAAAATGAATGATCTTCACAGGCAAGGCAATGGTGACAAAAGCACTACTATAGCCGAAGATCCAACTCACAGAGATTATGTCATCAATCAAATGGACCAATTAAAAACATAGATGTCCATGACATAATATTGAAGTCAATTTGAATTAAACAATAAAAACATTGCAGTACACCTGGGGAGTGCTTCAACACTTTTGTCAACCAGTTGTCAGGATCTAACAACTTTTCTTCATTTTGATTGGCTCAGAAGCATTAGTACATGGTAACTGTCATATAAAACAGACTTTTTCATGTAGCTGATAAGTCCTCAGACAAGTATTTTCATAAGATGCTCCCCAGATTACTCACATTTCAGAGTTATGCATGCTTTTCACAAAATTGTTGTTGTCAACCTGGGGGGCGTTTCATGAAAGGACTTGTCGGACGTTTTATCCGACAAGTCCCATTTTATCCGACAGTTACCATAGGAACAGTGCCTCTTGGCCAATCAGAATCAAGGAAAGATGTCAGATCTGACAACTTGTCGGATGAAAATATTGATGAAACGCTCCCCTGAAAGCCTGCAATTGCAAGAGGCTTATTATGGCTGAAGTTGAAAAGAAATGGGAGATTGGAACAGGTGGACCAATCACTGCCATAACAAAGATATGTGTGAGAATAAGGAACAATTGAATGGAATGCAAATGAACACTAACCAGAATGGAGTTGGCTAAAAGATAAGATTTAGTTTTACATCTATAGAGTACTGAAGTGTGACGTGAGTTGCCATGGTGTCATAGAGGGCTGGTTCTCAACGATCGTCTGTTCACATTTGAATGACTTTGGCTCGTCTGAAAAATAGGTTGCAAGTGATCAAATTCTGATAGTAGCCATTTTCTCCTATGAAAAACACACGCTTTCATTTGGCGGGTTCATTCGTTTAGAATAAGGCCGCTATGAAACCATGGCAACTGATCGCTTTGGTACTCTATTGCCCTTTTTACACAGGATTTTCTTAACCCCGGACTATCGCTAACCCCGTACTATCCTTAACCCCGTACTATTTTTTTTTCCTTTTCACACATGCCAAATTGTTATTGCTAACCCCGGATAAGGAATGCTTGCTTTTTACACACGAAACTCGCTAACCCCGGACTAGTGGTTTTTGTCGATCATTCGTAGTACAAGTGCTTCACTCGCAATTTCCTTAACCCCGTACTATTTAAGCTTAGCCCACTTTCGTTTTACACATGCGATCTTAACCCCGTACTATTGCTCTTAGCACCGCAATTGGTGGGATAACCCTGCTTTTTTGCAGGGCCAAATAATCCCGTACTATAGGTGGGGTTAGCCCACTTTGCAAAAACGCTGTGTAAAACGAAAGTGGGCTAAGCTTAACCCCGTACTATAGGTGGGGCTAAATTGCCATTTAGCCCCACCAATAGTACGGGGTTAAGGAAATTTTAGCCTGTCTAAAAAGGGTATATTTGTCCTGGATATCAGTGGGAACATGACAGGGGGATACAATACAAAAGGAATGTTCATGAAATATTGATGAGGATAACTATAGAAGAATGTTGTCATACCCAAGGAGTTACATTTTAGGGGGAAAGTCCTAATTGGCAGCACATCTATTCTTAAGCAGCTGAAAATTTCTCAAAAAGCACAAATTACAGCTGCACTATTTACCACCTTAAAAAGTGAATGTCTATTGTTTGAAGCCACTTTTTCCTCTGAAAAACATTGACTTGATTTTATTGAAAATAGACCTGTTTACAAATTTTCTGCATACTTTTCAACAAAAGTTGTCCTTGACAATCTAAAGTTTGCTCAAGGTTGTCTTGCTCAACACCATGCATGACCATGGGGTTTAAAAAAAGCACCCTAAACAAGTATCTTCCATCTTCTGAAAATGCACTCCTTAACAAGTATTGGCAGGTGAAACCCTACCCTTAACTAGTATTGGAAACAAACATTACTCTTGACAAGAAATCCCTGAATTGACCCCTAAAGAAGTACAAAGATATCACGGAAGTTGGCTTTACCTTTACTTTCACTGAGTTTAGTACCACCCCACACACCTTGCTCAAATCGGACCCTAATTTTGCGCAAGAAAACTGCCCCCTCACAAATGTGTTTTGTGCCCCTTTCACCTTCCTTTCTTTGTCTTTCCTTTTATTCTTCCTTTCATCTATTCTTTTACCTTTCTTTTTTATGTTGCTTGCTTCCTTCCTTCTCTATTTCTTTCCTTCATTCTTTTTTCTTAAGGGAGCAGCAGATAATCACAGGTTGAGGTCTCACTGCTAAGCTTATAAAGACAGTTGATTTGGAATAATGACCCTAAAAATGTGGAAAAAAATTCAAGGTCAGTGAACTACATTAAAGAAGTCAACCTAGAAATAGAATCCTGCCTTATTTTATGTATTTAAGGAATCTGAGTTATAAGTATGTGCCAGATGCAGATTGCACCATTTAAATTGCAAAATTGTACAAGCTCCCTACCGTGGAAGGGGGACACCCCCTTCCACAACATCCCTTGGGCGCTCCATGCCCTTGGTCGCTTCGCTCCCTCACAATGTCTCACTGCAAAATTCTTCTCAAAAGTTACACACGAGAAGAGAGGCAACTTATTTCACGAGAACTAGAACACTAGAAGGCTGAAAATACTTGTTTAATTTAGGGTGCTTTTCGAGACCCAATGGTCGCACATGGTTGGTATCTACTCGTCAATCAAAAGAAGTGCCCCTCCCCCCCCCCCCCCGGTGCCCACATGGGTCAGTTCTGAATTCCGCCGGCGCGGCTTCTCTTTTATTAGTAGCCCTAGCCTACACCAACTTTTACACGTGGGACACTACTCACTCCAATTTGTACCTTGATTAAAGAAGTAATCCCTTGGCCCTGGCTTAAGCAGCTCTTCTAACTTTCTAAGCAAAACTGGGATGGGATGTGCTGTAACAGAAGGTGGTGGTGCAGACGATTTTGTTGGAATTCTATTTAAAATTCCGTCTATTAACAATAAGGAGACAAAAATCAGGCAATACTCCGTGTGCATCTGCTAATATTGTTTGTTATTCCCGGGCCGCACTGCGCCGCACCGCTGAGCCTGAGGCCGGCTTGGCGCGGCGTCGACCTCGGACACCGGCATTTCATTCTGTGGCGGATCCAAGGCAGTGGGTGGGGGCACATCCCAAGCCGACTTGTGCCCCCCCCCCCCTCTTGAAACGTCAGGGGGGATAAGCCAAGGAGCTCCGGCCCGCGAGCTCCCTTGGTTAGGGGAAAGATAGAAGAGAAATAGAGAATGGAAAAGAAAAGGAATAAAAAATGAAGAAAAAAAAACGGAAGGGAAAACAAAAAAAAAGGCTAGGAATAAGGTAGACCAAAAGCTTCGGTCTCTGTTTTGTTGGTTGTTCAGCTGAACTTCGTTGGCTTCATTCACCAAATACAGAGACCGAAGTTCTAGCGCGATCTGTACAGGGGACTCAATGGCCATATGTTTATGTACTTAAGATCGGATAAAACGGGGAAGTGAATTTGCGCGACAGCCGAGGTAAGTCACTGTTTTTGTTCCTTTTAACTTCATTTTTCTCCGTTTTTTGGCAATTGATGCCAAGAGGGAATATAAATTTGCACTCTGGTCACTATAATTTTCGAAATTTTTATTCATTAAAGACAAAAATTGAAAAGCCCCGACGGGGGGATTTTGCATTGCAAGTCCCCTAATGGTGGCTGCACGATAGCGAGCCGTCTGTGTACGAGGAGAAATATAAAAAAAAATGTTAAAAAACTCCTCGAAACAGACGGCTGCCAGCTGTCTAGGAATAAGGGAGAGATAAAAGGGGATTGGGAGGGATTGGGAGAGGCACAAGATCTAAAACTAGGAAGCTAGAGAAAATTAGGAGAAAGATCTAGAAGGCGAAGAAAAACAGAAAAGAGAGCAATTAAAGGGAAAGGGCCGGGGGAGGGAAGAGGGAAGGAAATAAAAGAGGGGAAAGAGAATTAAAAAAGAGCATAGGTGGAAGAAGAAGCAAATGGAAATGCAGCTATATATAAAGGCGGAAGAGGATGGGGAACATAGGCTATATGAGGCTCTACTACTTTATATGCCCCTGTGCGTAGAGGTTGAGGGCTCAAATTGGGCAAGCTGCCCCCTGGCGGATTTCACCGGGAAATAAAAATAAAACAAGTCTCACCTGCATCACGCGGTTCAATATAGCAGCAGTGCTCACTTTGAATACTACTCTAACTCGCACAAGATGTTCAGTGATACATGGTTACTCTTATTTCCCTTTTTTATGAACTAGACCAATAAACTTACAGAGATATGATGGTTATTCAACAAAAAACACCCAACATGGCCAAAGTTCATTGACCCTAAATGACCTTTGACCTTGGTCATGTGACGTGAAACTCATGTAGGATGTTCAGTGATACTTGATTAACCTTATGTCCAAGTTTCATGAACTAGGTCCATATATTTTCTAAGTTATGATGACATTTCAAAAACTTAACCTCAGGTTAAGATTTCGATGTTGATTCCTCCAACATGGTCTAAGTTCATTGACCCTAAATGACCTTTGACCTTGGTCATGTGACATGAAACTCTACTAGGATGTTCAGTAGTACTTGATTAACCTTATGGCCAAGTTTTATTAACTAGGTCCATATACTTTCTAAGTTATGACGTCATTTCAAAAACTTAACCTCAGGTTAAGATTTGATGTTGACGCCGCCGCCGTCGCCGTCGGGAAAGCGGCGCCTATAGTCTCACTTTGCTTCGCAGGTGAGACAAAAACGGATGAAAAGAGAAAAGGGAGAGAGTGAAAGGGGAAGAAATCAAGATTAAGAAAAAGAGGAAGGGGAGGGAAACAGAAAAGTAAAAAGAAAGGGAAAGAAAGAAGAACCGTGGAGCAAATAGAAAGAAAGCGGAAAAAGGAAGGAAAGAACATTTTAAGAAAGTACAAAATATCCTGAAATACTAATGCATTAGCATGATTAGCAAGGGAGGGATGTAAAATCAAAAGATATGACTCATATATGGCACAGGCAAGAATGGCGGGGAAATGGTAGAAAGAGGCAATAAGAAATGAAGGCAGAGCCAAAAGCTTAATTTAAAAATCAGAATATGAAGGAAAGGGACAAAAAAAGAACTGATTAACACGCCCGGGCTGCTGATGAGGACTGAAATATAATAAAGAACGGAAGAAAAGTGGATGGCGTCTATTATATAAAGTTTGCTAAATTTAAGCAATATTGGTCACAATCTGGGCAAAAAAAAGAGAAAGAGGCAAAAAGAAACGGGAAATGAAGGTAAAGCCAAAAGCTGAATTTAATTTACCTTCATTTCCTGTTTTTTCCCCTCTTTTTCCCATTTTCCCGATATTCTTGTCTGTGCCATTGAGTCATATCTTTTGACTTGATATCACTCTCTTGCTATAATCATGCTAATGCATTAATATTTCAGGGTATTTTGTACTTTCTCAAAATGTTCTTTCCTTCCATTTTCTCTATTAATGTTTTTCTTTCTGTCATTTTCTTTTCACTCTTTACCCCCCCCCCTTTCCTCTCTTTCTTTCTTTCCCTTTACCTCTCTCTTTCTCCCTTTCCTCTTTTCCCTGTTTTTTTACTTTACCGGTGAAATCTGCGAGGGGGCAGCTTGCCCCCCACCCCCCACCTGTTACGTCACTGTTGCATTCATGGTTCCAACTAAACCTTTTCAATCAATGGACCTATAGCATCTTTAACTCGCGCTACGCGCTCACATTTGTTTTATGACATTAGTTACTTTCTCATGTCCATATAATAAACAAATCTTATAATTTTCATGAATTCAAATAGTGGTTTAAATGCCTCATTTTCAGATCAGTTGATAACAACAATAATAATAAAAAAGTGGAATGCCTCTGGCCGTCTCACCTGCATCACGCGATTCAACATAGCAGCAGTACTGACTTTGAAAACTACTATAACTCGCACAAGATGTTCAGTGATACTTGGTTACTGTTATGTCCAAGTTTTATGAACTAGACCAACATACTTTCAAAGTTATGATGGTAATTCAACAAATACCCCCTATTCGGCCAAAGTTCATTGACCCTAAATGACCTTTGACCTTGATCATGTGACCTAAAACTTGCACAGGATGTTCAGTGATGCTTGATTACTATTATGTCCAAGTTTCATGAATCAGATCAAAAAACTTTTAAAGTTTTGATTGTAATTCAACAGATACCCCCAAATCGGCCAAAGTTCATTGACCCTAAATGACCTTTGACCTTGGTCATATGACGTGAAACTCATGCAGGATGTTTGATGATACTTGATTAATCTTATGTCCAAGTTTAATGAACTAGGTCCATATATTTTCTAAGTTATGATGACATTTCAAAAACTTAACCTCAGGTTAAGATTTTGATGTTGATTCCCCTAACATGGTCTAAGTTCATTGACCCTAAATGACCTTTGACCTTGGTCATGTGACATGAAACTCTACTAGGATGTTCAGTAATACTTGATTAATCTTATGGCCAAGTTTCATGAACTATGTCCATATACTTTTTAAGTTATGATGTCATTTCAAAAACTTAACCTCAGGTTAAGATTTGAGGCGGCATGTTGATTGATATACCTCTTCTCTTCATGAATTAAAATGATGCTTGAAATATCACCTTTTCTGATCGGTAGATCAAAGAGTTTGGTTCAGTGATATTCTCCTCCTATTCATGAATTCAAACAGTGGTTGAAATAGCCCTCTCTGGGGTCAATATATACAAAAAAGAAATGTCTGGCAATATCAACCCCAAAATTTTTGCAGAGTTTTGTGCAACCCTTTTGGAAATTGCTGGGTCTCTCCACAATATTCTCCTGCTAATCTCACATTTTTTTGTCACTCTGTCATTGTTTTTCACTGATCCAACCCTTTCACTCCTTCTCCAACTTCTTAACTTCCGCATTTCATTCTTTCTCTCATCCTTCTTTTCACCTTCCACCTTCTACAATCATTCCAATCCCACCCCCTATTTTTTATTCTCAATCTCAGTTTCGAAACTTCCCATTTATCTTCCACAGAATTATTATTCTCTTCCTAATGATACCTTTTCTCTTTGCCCTCATAGAACACATTCCATCTCTTTCTTTCCCCTTAATATTTCCTTCACTTTTCCCCCCAAAGGGGAAGTCCACCCTGAGGAAAAGTTTGTTGGATAATAACAGAAAAAATAATAAATATATTGGAGGAGGTTTGAGGGAAATCCATTGAAGATTAAGAAAGTTATTTGAATTTCAAGTTTTAGATTTGTGACGTCATAACGAGCAGCTGCCACATATGTTATGTCATATAATATACATAAATTTCAAATTTTTAATGGTTCGTGATTACTTACTTTTGCTTTCTTTTAGGAACGGTTGTGAAATGTTTTGTATATTGATATACTGAAGGTACAGTTAAGACCATTTTCAATTTGACATTTCATTGATTTATTGCCACATGATATATAGGAAAGCTGCTGGTCTATGACATCACAAATCAAATAATCAAAACTCTGATAACTTTTTAGAAATTATTCATTAGATATTTGTCAAGCAATATTTTTCATTATTTTTTCTTCTATTTTTGTAGTAAACCTTTTGTCTGGATCACCTTCCCTAATAACAGATACATCCTTCATCCATCTTTTAACATTCTTCCCTTGTCTTTCCTTTTGTCTTCTTCTTTCTCATCCATTTCTCTTTTTAACCAACCTTCCTTTTTTTTATAGATTTCTTACATCATTTTATGTTTTTCCTAATCAGTTCCCCATCCTTTGCATAATCTTTTAGCCCCCCCTGGTTCCCCCTTCCATTTTCTTCTTATCTGTTTTTTGTTCTTCATTTCTTTAACTTTATATGCAGTCTTGATTTGCATCACTTCCTGGTAGAAAAGATCAGACTGATCAGTGTCACATAATGTATTCAAAATTTGAAGGTGATCATGAAATCGTGAAAATAAAATCCTCAAATTTAACATTGTGAATTTATACATTGTGAATATAAATTCACATTGTGGACCGTATGAGATTCACAATGTTAAAATTGGACATTTTTAACAGTGTGGAGATGACTTTACATTGTGTTACTGTGTTTCACACCGTGGACAGGTCCCCCTGGGATTTCCGCCCATGGTTGATCTCCATAAAGCCAACTATTTTCATATACCGGCAAGACTGGATGGATGGAAAGCAGTCTAATTTGGTGAACACATCTAATGAAGTGCGCACCTATAGGCATTCAGTAATATAATGTTTATGACTATCCAATCAATAATATGTGCAAGTTTCATGGTGATGGAATAGATCATATAAACTTTAACAAAAGAAAAAGATAAATCAATTACAAAAATATAAAAATAATTTATTAAGAAGATTAACTATGTTCAATTTTCCAGTTTCATTAATTACTGAAAACATTTCACAGAATGATGATACAAAAACTGTGGATTTCCTTTTTAATATTAAGGAAAATATGGAAAAAACTTGATTAGTATAAATGACTGGAAATTAATCCACACACACCAAAACAAGAATCTTTGATTTGAAAAGTCTCTACTGCCATCATTCAAGAGGAAATTAATTATAACAATTGAATGGGAAATGTGTCTGTGGAAAGTTAAGGTTAGCATACAACATCATGAAAGCAGTCAACCTTTGAGTACAAAATACTTCAAATAATCATCATCTTAATCCAGACAATAGACTACAACTTTATTTAAACATATAAATAATGAATCTACCATTTCATCAATTTATTATTGCACAATTTCTTTTGTGTAAACATGATTGACAATCATAAAACATATATCTAACATTTTTCGAACTAAAAAAATCAATGAGATTAAACTGAAACATAAACATCAACATGATCAATTTTGATTTAAACATGATTGAAAATATGAATTAAATTATTATTATTACTTATTTGACCAAATTGACCAATATAAAAAATTACATACACATAACAGAGTAAAATTTACAGTACATTAACATGCAAAGAAATGCGGGAACTGAATATGGGTCAGGGGGCAAAATACATCACTGTTGCCCGAAGGCATGAGCCCCCACACATGCCGCTCCCAAGATATAAATAAAAATATATACTCTTACACAAAATATTGCACGTTAAAAAAGGGAATACTGAAAAGGGTGCCAAAATAATTAAATAGTCTTGAGATGTATTAGAAAAAATACCACTGCAAAATTGGAGAAATAAAAAAATTAACACCTCGGTGCTGAACAGTAATGAAAGGGGCATTTTTAAATAAACTTGCAATAGAAATTGGGAATTCAAATATATATGATTAAGCAGATCTGGTGTAACTGGAGTTCTGAAAAAAAATATAAGGGGGGGGTAGAAGTCCAAAGTAGAATGGAATTAATATTGAAAAATTTTCAGGATATAATCACTTAATTTATCATAACGATACATGTACAGCAGTCAGACCGCAGGTCCCTATGCTAATGAGCAAAAAGGCCAGATTCATCCAAATCATCTCGTGGCTGAATCCTCCTCCTTGCAAAATCTCGTGATTCGTGAGATTTTCTTTCTCTAAGAATTTACCTGTTTTAACCTCGAGGTAAATGAAATATTATTGCACCATCAGATAGAGTAAAAGTTACTCTTTCATATTGGTCATTTATTTTGTATACAATATTTTGTTAAATAAGTAAATTTCTGGCCTGAAAATGTGCCTCAAATTGTGCAAATTTTTTTTATTTTGAGCCTCAATGATATCTACAGTGCGTATCAAAAAAAACGGGACAGATTTGAAAAGTCTATAAAATTTTAGTTTCAAATTATTATGTCTATATTTTGGTGTTAATAGGTGCTCTAAGGTCTTGTCTTTCAAATGCTATCAAAAAATTTAGTTTCGTTCTTGCTTGAGCGAACACGGGACGTTTTTGTTGGGGGTTCAAAAAGAGGCTTGCGCCAGAATTGCAGAATATGAGTAATATGATGTTCGGACTTCTTGCTAATTAGCAGACTTCCTCTTAACCTTTTTTATTATCTTTGCCATAATTTTCAAATCATGCGGTCAAAATTCATTTTCAGATCTATTTATTTGCTTGAATTATTCTGTTATTTCTTTTTAATATGCTCTCTGTTAACTTTGGATATTCCTTCTTCAAGCTAAAATTATTTTTTTTCAACCGAATTATGGGAGAGCATGGATTTTTTCTCAAATCTTTTCATTATGTGCTACAAGGTTGTCGTGCCTTTTGAACAAAGCCACACAGATGGGCGGGCGCTCGGGTTGCCCCCCCCCCCTCAATTAAAAAAAAATCATGACCAAGAAAAAACGTGGACAGGAAATAAGGAAAGATAGAAAGTAAAATATGATATCATTTTCTGAATATTATGTCAAAATCTATCACAAAATTTGATATTGTAATTAAAAAAGAGTGGGAATATTTGCGTGCTCACTTCGCTCGCTCACAACTTTTTAATACATTTTACCCGATCTGCCATATCTAGCTCCCTCAAAATTGACTCAATACACCATTGTCATTGAAAACATGAATCCCTTCCTGTGTTTCCTGTCAAGCAATTAAACTTGGTCAAGGAATTAATGACCCCTTGAAAAATAGATTCATGTCTTTTAAAGGTACATAACATTATTTGTTTCACATAATAAAACGATTTGAATAATCACAAGTTTTCCAAATTAATAATTCAAATCTTCTTGCTTGGGTTGACAAAAAAATCTTCCTTTCTCAGTTACTTATGAAGGAAAATTAAAGGTAAGAGAAGTTTAAATGAAAAAACAAAATAATTCAATTAAATAAATAACTTTGTAAATGAAATTTGACAGCATAATTCGAAAATTGTGGCACAGATAATGTAAAGGTCAAGAGGAAGTTTCCTGATTAGCAAGAAGTCTGATCATTGTATTACACATATTCTGCAATTCTGGTGCAAGCCTCTTTTTGAACCCCCAACAAAAACGTCCCGTGTTCGCTCAAGCATGAATAAAATTCATTTTTTTAAATTGCATTTCAAAGATAAGACCTTAGAGCATCTATCAACACCAAAATATAGACATCATTATTTGAAAAAAATTTTTTTATAGACTTTTCAAATCTGTCCCGTTTTTTTTGATACGCACTGTATATCACCATAAAGCTGAACTTCTGTACTTTCTCACAATGCCACTCTTGATATGCGGCACCTTTTAATCGGGTCAAGATCACAGTTTTCCCACCAAGGTACAAGACAAGATTTCTGAAAATTTGTACTAGCATGAAATCCAGAGTTCTGATTGGCTGGATAAGGTTCACAGAACAACAGGCGCGGGGTATTTGAGGAGATTACCACATGGGAAATGTGACCTTCCCACAAATCCAGGCACTGGAACCGTTGGAATTTGCCGTTGTGTGGTCTCTTTGACCAATCAGAGTGCAGTATTCTTGTTTTCAAGCTGCTTTATGTCTTGGCAAATGAAAAGTGTGATCTTGACCCGATTAAACCAATTCTTATTTTGAAACCTATATCATTTCAAAGCATACATATTCAGCTTTATCATGATATAAAAATCATTAGGGCTCAAACAAAAATAAAGTGTGAAAATAGCAGCTTTTGTCAGGTGAAAAAATTATTTTGTAGCATATTTTAGATCAAAATTCTAACCTATATTACAAAATCTTTGAATAAATCCAAACACATGACCTGAAAGAATGATTCTTCTTCTTTACAATGGTACCAAATTCATGAAATTCGATGCACAATTAGAGCAGCAATGACCGAATGAAAAGAGGTGTTTTGGTCCGCATCAAGCTCATTAAATATGCAAAACATCTCAAGTCATGAATATCACTTGGATGAAAGAAGCCACTTTCTTGGGACCTGCAGTCTGACTGACAGTGAACAATTCAAGTAAAAAAATACAAATATTTTCAAAATAAACCTTAATGTAATATTTGAATTGAAAATGAAAATACACACCAGCATTTCAATTACTACAATCCGTCATTTAAGATAAAAATAAATCAACAAACCAATACAGTGGTGGTAGAAAGTTAGTGGACCCAATGACAAAATGCACTCCTTCATGCCGAGTGTTAAATGTAGACAACAACAATACAACATTTGGATAAGCCCAGAGAAATAAACTATATTGAATGTTACTAATATTTTATCACCTGACTTCACAATTCAATATCCAACATGGCATAACACTAACACTTTTAGCACCATTGTATCTATACCATGCTCATCTTCTTACAATGTTTCAATCGTTTAACGCCATCAATTCTACTTTTGAATATGTACGTCATAATTTGTGTATGTATCTCTCATGGAGAAAAAACCTTTAAGGCAAATTAGATCTAGCACTGATTTAGAACTAGCTGTAGATCCTAAATCTAGACCTATAAGTCTAGAATATAACGTTAGTCATAGCACTATTCAATTCAATCATACTAGATCTAACGTTCTAGAAATTAGAATCTAGATTCTAACATACTTAGGTCTAGATCTCTTTAGTTTGATCCAACTTTGTTAGACTAAAGACAATAAATTTCATTTTTGTTATGTAACCAGACACCCAACCTGTCCCTCCCCCCATCCTGCCTATCGCCTGTATTGTAGTAAGTAATCTACTCTTTGCCTATAAATTAAAGAACCGGGTTTCATCCCAGAATGAATGCCCTGAGGCACTAGCATACGAGGGGGGGGGAGCGGGGCAAACTGCCCCCCTGACGAGTCACAAATGATCCCTGACGAGCCACCAGTGGCCCCCTCCTTTGAAGTTGAAGAGCTTTTTTTGGGGGGGAGGGAATGTCCTTTACATGTGGTTGAGGGCATTTTTTTTTAGCTCAGAAACTGGTAGGCCTTCAGAGTGACCTCCACATGTCAGCATTGTTCTCACCAGCTTTCAAAGGGGACCCAGTATAGTACAGCTCTTTCCTACGAGTATACTAGCATTCTGCCCATTGGGCTCCAAAACAGAATGCAACAGGAACAGAGCCAGAATACCCATTCTTGAATGCAATTAATATTGTAACAAACTCATTCACTTATGTGAACGTGCATGCACGTGGCGAGAGACGGGTGCAGCATGCAGTACGTATGTCCGTCGGTCCATTGTAATTGGCTTCAGTTGCAGTTTGTGAGGTCTTGAGTGAGGACGTACATGTATATGTGCCGTGCACTCCCAAAGATCTTCAGGTGCCCGTTCATGTGACACACTGTTTTGCATTATTTTTGGAGGGTAGGTTACCCAGCCGCAGTGTTGTAACCTAAATATTGGCGTGTAGTGTTGTTTATACTAGTTATGCATAATTTTGAGAGATCTGGTGTTTAATAGCAGAATGACCATGTGAGCACAGTGAGTTAATGACACATCTCTGATCTAAGTCCTGTCAAGTGAGTGGATTGAGAGAGGAAAGGAGAGAGCGAACCCATCACAATATTGTTTTTGTGGTAATGTGAGAGAAACATATGCAGTTAATATTGTCTTTGTGGTAATGTGAAAGAAACATATGCAGTTAATATTGTCTTTGTGGTAATGTGAAAGAAACATATGCAGTTAATATTGTCTTTGTGGTAATGTGAAAGAAACATATGCAGTTAATATTGTCTTTGTGGTGATGTGATAGAAACATATGCAGTTAATATTGTCTTTGTGGAAATGTGATAGAAACATATGCAGTTAATTTCATCTTTGTGGTAATGTGAAAGGAACATATGAAGTTAATATTGTCTTTGTGGTAATGTGATAGAAACATATGCAGTTAACATTGTCTTTGTGGTAATGTGATAGAAACATATGCAGTTAATATTGTCTTTGTGGTGATGTGATAGAAACATATGCAGTTAATATTGTCTTTGTGGTGATGTGATAGAAACATATGCAGTTAATATTGTCTTTGTGGTAATGTGAAAGAAACATATACAGTTAATATTGTCTTTGTGGTAATGTGATAGAAACATATGAAGTTAATATTGTCTTTGTGGTGATGTGATAGAAACATATGCAGTTAATATTGTCTTTGTGGAAATGTGATAGAAACATATGCAGTTCATTTCATCTTTGTGGTAATGTGAAAGGAACATATGAAGTTAATATTGTCTTTGTGGAAATGTGATAGAAACATATGCAGTTAATTTCATCTTTGTGGTAATGTGAAAGGAACATATGAAGTTAATATTGTCTTTGTGGTAATGTGATAGAAACATATGCAGTTAACATTGTCTTTGTGGTAATGTGATAGAAACATATGCAGTTAATATCATCTTTGTGGTGATGTGATAGAAACATATGCAGTTAATATTGTCTTTGTGGTAATGTGATAGAAACATATGCAGTTAATATTGTCTTTGTGGAGATGTGAAAGAAACATATGCAGTTAATATTGTCTTTGTGGTAATGTGAAAGAAACATATACAGTTAATATTGTCTTTGTGGTAATGTGATAGAGACATATCGTCACCGTTTTTACGAACCGGCCTGGAAGGCCAAAATCAATGAAAAAATATAAAATGACTTTTTTCAATATTTCGACTCAATAGTCAAATATCTTTTATTTCACAAATTTGTAGGTCTTAAAACCATTTCGTTAGACATTTTTGACGTCATGAGAATGGACGAATGGCGTTTTTACGAACCGGCTTGAAGCAGGGTATACCTTGCAGGCCGGATCGTAAAAACGCAACCTGAGGTGGTACCATAGAGTTTTGGTTTTACGAACCGTCTCGATACGCGCGCAAAAATAATTCCAAGCTAGCTCGCCGACTCGCATCGTCTGTTTGCTGGAACTTCGTTTTTACGATCTGTCCTGAGGCGTCAGCTTGTTCAAACTTGCATCAGGTAAGTTGTTAATTTTTCTTATTTAAAAAGGAAACATTTGAAGAAAAATAGCTGGTACTTATTTTTTAATACTTGTGATCAAAATCAAACCACTTGAATAACTGACAGTAAGTTTTTTTTTTATAGTCCAGCCCCATGCGTACTAATCTGTGTTACTATTAAGCGTCTAACGGTAGAATACATGTCTACAGATCTAGACCTAGATCTACTTAGTCAGGAGACTTCTAAAGAGTAAGCCCATGTTAGTGAATGATTTTTACTCTATGGAAGTCTCCTGACTAAGTTAGATCTACTCGGTGTTAGAATTATGCTGATCTTGACTCGATAGACGTCGACCTCTACATATGATTATAACCCAGGGAGCTCCGGCCTGCTTCGAGTTGGAGCAGCCACCTCTCCTTTCCCTGGAGCTGGAGCATCCACCTCTACCTTCCCTGGAGCTGGAGCATCCACCTTTCCCTCCCCCGGAGCTGGAGCAGCCACCTCTCCCTCCCCTGGAGCTGGAGCAGCCACCTCTCCTTTCCCTGGAGCTGGAGCATCCACCTCTACCTTCCCTGGAGCTGGAGCAGCCACCTCTCCCTCCCCTGGAGCTGGAGCAGCCACCTCTCCCTTCCCTGGAGCTGGAGCATCCACCTTTCCCTCCCCCGGAGCTGGAGCAGCCACCTCTCCCTCCCCTGGAGCTGGAGCAGCCACCTCTCCCTTCCCTGGAGCTGGAGCATCCACCTTTCCCTCCCCCGGAGCTGGAGCAGCCACCTCTCCTTCCCTGGAGCTGGAGCATCCACCTCTCCCTTCCCTGGAGCTGGAGCATCCACCTTTCTCTCCCCGGAGCTGGAGCATCCAGCTCTTCCTCCCCCGGAGATGGAGGGTCCACCTCTCCTGGATCTGGAGCTTCATCCTTGGACTCTCCAAATCAAGTAGGACCCTCAGACATGGGAAATGTCCAAAAGGTATGTATGCTAAAGATAACTATTAGAGTCAATGGTTACGTATAGAAAAGCCAGTACAAATCAGTTGCATCACCATATTGATATAGTGCCATAACAGCTTTTCTTATTTAGGCCAAAAAAAGTTAAGTGTGTCTCACGAACATTTGGCAAAAAAGCTAAGTGCTATGTTTTTTTTTTTTTTTTTTTAAAATGAGCTATGCGGAAATTCTTTTTTTATTGTGTTTTTGGCCCATTTATTTTTTTTTTCTGGCCGCTTTGCGGCCAATATTTCAAATTTTTTCTGACGACTAAAAAAAGTGGGGGGGAATTGGGCTCATCGCGTAGGGTTATGCGGCAAAATGACTCCACATACTTATGCGTGCGGGTTCGTGAGACACACTTTGAACTTTTTTTGGCCTAATTAGCATTTCTATGTGTCTAGTCAACATTACACTTTACTTGCTTTAAAGGAAGGTAATAGCGATGAAGTTTTCAGAAATGTTGCCCTAATTGTTCTTGTTTTTTAGGAAATTGGGTCCTATACAAAACAATAGCCTGGGAATGTGCACTTATTGAGGAAACTTTGAAGCATTTCAGGAAATTGTGCTCAAAATAACATCTCTTAGGGGTGCAATTTGGTGAAATTGGTTATTGATTAAAGGAGAAAAACATTGCGCAAAATTCGGTGTCAGATAGATTTGTGTTAAAATTGTAAATGAGAGAGGTTTTGGGCAAAATAATTTGAACTAAATTTTGCTTATTTACAATGTACAAATATACATGGATCCATAGCATATGAATATAACATGCACATTGAATATTGTTTTGTATCTCTTTGCAGCATCCGCTTATCACGCACTCAAAAGATCCCCAATTATATGCCAATGTTTTGGTGGATGGGAAGAAACTCTACCTAGCCGAACAGAAGAAAAGGCCAAATCTATCAAGAGCATAAGACTGTACTTCTTTAAGATCGGACATGGGCAGTCGGAGGGAGATTCGATGCACAGTGTCATCGAAAGAGCTGTCAAGCAAATGGGAGAAGTAATGTTGCCAGCTCAGCTTGCCTGTATCTGTCGCATGGCAAGGAGTCAACAAGAGCCATACACTGTCATAACAGTGAAGGCTGCAGACATTATGGATTGGAGGACGTATAGCCAAAAGCGAGGGGTTCTCAGAGTATGGTCTTCTGAGGCTTGTCAGACAATCGACTGGACCAAGTTCAGAGCACTCCAAGTGACCAAGAGCGCTGAAGATGCTATTGGATTTAAGTACTCCCACCTTGATGAAGCTTTTGATTTCATCACATTGACGAGCGGACGAAGAGGAGCAAATGAAAAGGAAGTTGACTTCGTACCTTTGTACAGAAATGGAAACCCCAAGCTCTCCCAAGGAAAGTACACAGACTTAATGACCCTCTGCACTGGTGAAACAGCAGTCATTGCTCATCCTGAATATCAGGCCTTCTATCATATGCTGCCACACTAAGCACCTCAACTTGCTTAATGAGTTGTGATTTTTAATGTAACTTTGAAATAATATATGTGTAGAAAATGTTTTAATGACACATTGCACTGTATTGCTCTAAACAAGTTAATTCAATAATCTTCTGTTTCTTTTTTTTTTGCTTACTCAATTGCAGGTTTCAAAGGTTTTTGAAGACTCCACTTTTGAAGATGAAGGAAAATCACGATCTCTTCTGACAAAGGTATACATTTCTTGTGGTTTGACTGAACTTGTTTTCCTTTGGGATATTGATAGAGAGATCTCAAGACAGTAAACATCAGTCTTCACAATAACTCTGATATTGTATTTACTGTCAAGAGCATGTGATAACTACTCTTGTTGCTTCAAAGACCAAAGCTCAAAACACAATACATCAGTTCTTATTTGGACTGGTATATTGTATTGTCAGTAAAGAGCACGTGATATGGTCTAAAATGTTTTCATGGCAGAGAAGGACAGTTAGGTAGACCAAAGCTCAAAACAGAATACATGTATAACAGATTAACTGTGAAATTGTATTTTCTGTCAAGGGCAATTGGTAAATTCTTGTTGCATTTAGAGACCAAGAAGGACACTTTAGGTAGACCAAAGCTCAAAACAGAATAAATCAGTTTTTATTTGGACTGGTACATTGTATTGTCTGTAAAAAGCATGTGATATGGTCTAAAATGTTTTCATGGCAGACAAGGACAGTTAGGTAGACCAAAGCTCAAAACAGAATACATGTATAACAGATTGCCTGTGAGATTGTATTTTCTGTAAAGGGCAATTGGTAAATTCTTGTTGCATTTAGAGACCAAGAAGGACACTTTAGGTAGACCAAAGCTCAAAACAGAATACATGTATAACAGATTAACTGTGAAATTGTATTTTCTGTCAAGGGCAATTGGTAAATTCTTGTTGCATTTAGAGACCAAGAAGGACACTTTAGGTAGACCAAAGCTCAAAACAGATTACATGTATAACAGATTGCCTGTGAGATTGTATTTTCTGTCAAGAGCAATTGGTAAGATCCCTTTTTATATTTTAGAGACCAAGAGTGACACTTTAGGTAGACCAAAGCTCAAAACAGAATACATGTACAACAGATTAACTGTGAGATTGTATTTTCTGTCAAGAGCAATTGGTAAGGTAATTTTTTTTATCTTAGACACCAAGAAGGACACTTTAGGTAGAACAAAGCTCAAAACAGAATACATGTATAACAGATTGCTTGTGAGATTGTATTTTCTGTCAAGAGCAATTGGTAAATTCTTGTTGCATTTAGAGACCAAGAAGGACACTTTAGGTAGACCAAAGCTCAAAAAAGAATACATCAGTTCTTATTTGGACTGGTATATTGTATTGTCTTTAAAGAGCCCGTGATATGGTCTAAAATGTTTTCATGGCAGAGAAGGACAGTTAGGTAGACCAAAGCTCAAAACAGAATACATGTATAACAGATTAACTGTGAAATTGTATTTTCTGTCAAGGGCAATTGGTAAATTCTTGTTGCATTTAGACACCAAGAAGGACACTTTAGGAAGACCAAAGCTCAAAACAGAATACATGTACAACAGATTAACTGTGAGATTGTATTTTCTGGAAAATTAAAACAAAATACATGTATAACAGACTGTAAGATTGTATTTTCTGTCAAGACTGTAAGAAGTATTTTTTTTTCAGAGCAAGTGTACAAATTTGTTAAATTTAGCGAATATGAAAGACTCCGTGCCACATTTTTGATATGTTATGCAAACTTATTACAAAATGTTGAGGGGGGCTAAATCAGCCGCTCTTCAGTCTTATGGTTAGGGGTTAGTTCATGAAAAGGACCAATAACCTCAACGCCCCTTTGAGCATTCGCGATTTCCAAGGAAAGTGGTTACAAAAATGTGATTTCTTTTAATGACACTTTCACCATCCCAAAGTAATTCTATATAAATTTACTTTTTCTTTTTAAAGATGTTGTATATAATTTTGTTTCTTATTTATTTGTTTAGCTTAATATTTTATAAAATGGAAAGGGGGCTGATTAGCCCCCTTTCAGAATTGATCTCAGTAATAGTGTGATGTAAGACTGTATATTTTTTTTCCCCAAAAATAATGTCCTGTTATTAATTTATTTTAATCAATTATGCTAACTTGTGCATGAACTCATACTTTTGTTCTAAATCATCAAATAGGGATCCTGGAAAGCTAATCTTTTTGTAAATATTCTTTGTAGCATTCCTAATGATTGAATGTGAAAAAAATGTGGTTTTCCACACTTGTAATTCCATTTCTTGTTTTTAAAAATGTTTTGGGATTTTCTTCTGCATACATTGTATTTTGTTATACTTTGGAAAACTTTGGTCATTGATCATCTCTGAATAATACAGTGATATCACCTAGAATTTAATTGTTTGCTTTTAAAGCATGAAAATCCATTCTCCATGTTTTATATACAGACAATCCCTGTTTCTTTTACAGTCTGGACTGCATTTCAATTGCACCACTTTTTCTCACTGTGCATGTAAGCTCATTTTGTTTCAAACTTCTTATTTTTGAAGGCGGATACGATTGAGTGAATTGATGAGAGGTTGATTACATGTAGGTGCCGATTACCCCCCCCCCCTTCCAGACCCTTATACAGTTGAAAGGAGAAAAATCAGAAAGTCATGTATTTTTTTTCGCCAGATTAGGATACATGTAGTTCGGAGGAATTGCCCAATCCTTTCATCATAATTGACTCACCAAAGTGGCCCTGGCACACCCCCAAGTGGCCCTGGCACACCCCCAACTGTTCCTAGCTCACATCCAACTGGCCCTGGCACACAACGAACTCGCCCTGGCACACAACCAACTCGCCCTGGAACACATGGAACTGGCCCTGGCACACACCCAACTGGCCCTGGCACACATCCAACTGGCCCTGGCCCACATCCAACTGGCCCTGGCCCACATCCAACTGGCCCTGGCACACATCCAACTGGCCCTGGCACACACCCAACTGGCCCTGGCCCACATCCAACTGGCCCTGGCACACAACCAACTCGCCCTGGCACACTCCAAGCTCGCCCTGAAAAACCTGCTGTACCAACTGCAGTAGCTTCCCCATCATACCAGTAAGGCAAACAGTAATTTCGCCTGATTAGGATACATGTAGTTCGGAGAAATTGCCCAATCCTTTCATCATAATTGACTCACCAACTGGCCCTGGCACACAACCAACTCGCCCTGGCACACAACCAACTGGCCCTGGCACACATCGAACTGGCCCTGGCACACACCCAACTGGCCCTGGCCCACATCCAACTGGCCCTGGCTCACATCCAACTGGCCCTGGCACACAACCAACTCGCCCTGGCACACACCAAGCTCGCCCTGAAAAACCTGCTGTACCAACTGCAGTAGCTTCCCCATCATACCAGTAAGTCAAACAGTAATTAATACTGATTAAACAATCGTCTGGCATAGTCTGTCTTTCGTCCATAGTTTAAAAATGCTTATTTTTGCCACTTCAAGTCTGATTTCAATTCTTTTTGCTTTATATGATAGCACTAGGTGGGGGCCCGGGGGGGGGGGCACTCAGTATATAATGCATAGTGGGTATGTGCCGCGGAGGGGACCCCCATTTTTACACTCAAAATTTTGACTAGAACAATCTTTATGCTAATATATGCAAAATTAATTTATGCATATTTTTAAAAATTCACATGAAATGCTTCTTTTTTGTTGACCGATTTTGATTTTTTTTCTTGCGTCTGTTAGAGCTTCATGAGGTTCACCTAAAACTTATAGACATAAATTTTAAATTTGGAGTAGGAAATTATTCATGCTTGTTCATGCAAAATTTATACATAAATCACAGAAAATGCCTCTTCTTATTTTGATTATAATTTTTTTTCCTTCAATCTGGTAGAGCTTCATGAGGTTCACCAAACTTGTCCACAAAATTTTGAAATTAATTCTAGAATATTATTTTCATGCATGCTAATTTATGCTACATTTATTCATAAATCACTAAAAATGTTTTTTCTTCTTCATTTCTTGATCAATTTCAATTGTGCTCGCTTTACATGATGGCTGGAGGTGGTGATACAAAATTTCAACACAGAATTTTGATACTCGTTACATATGCTAATTTACTCAGGTACGTGTATATTCAAGACTCACAAAAAAACTTATTTACTTGTTGATTGATTTTGATTGTTTTCTACTTGGAGCTATGAGGTTCACCAAGGTTCTACACAGAGTTAAGAAATTTTGTCAAGAGCATATAACCTAACTTATATGAAATTTATCCATAGATCGCAAAAAAATGCTTCTACACATTTAAGTCATATCTTCATCAATTTCAATTCTATATCCTCAATTTATGTCACCAATGTTATTCACTACAGTGTCAACTGGGCTGTTATTAAAATCTTGTTAAACTTCGTTGTGAGATGCTGGATGAGCTCCCCATCATTGGTGTGCTATTTTTTTTTTGTCATCTGGTAGAGCCACAAATGGTTCACCAATCTTTTACATAGAATTTTGATACTTTGACTAGAAAATCATGCTAATCTATGCACAATTTGTTCATAAATCACAAGAATGTCCTTTCTCCTTCATCTGTTGATCAATTTAAATTTTCTCTGTTTTGTATGGTAGCATGAGGTGGGGATACAAGAATATTACAGAATGGGAACTCATTATGCTATCGGTATTTGATGCATAACTTTTAAAACTCACCAAAAACGCTTCTTTTATTTTTGACCGATTTTGTTTTTGTTCCATCTGGAATCAAACACCTCTGCATTTAAGCAAACACATAACAAAACAAACATGTTGCATGGGTATTTCAAACCACAACAAAACAGAATATGAAGAAGTAGGGGCTTGATTTGAATGGTTTTCATCTCTATTGACACAGACAACAGAATCATGTTCTGTAAACACCCTTTGTATTTCTGCTCGTTATGCAGCTTTTCAAGTCAGAACTGATCCAATACTTTTGAATCCCTCCCTTTTCGTGATGGCATGATGATAACAAGCATGCTATCATTTTAAAGAGAATTAGATGATCTTTTGAATGATGTCAAATATGAATTGTGTAAAATTGGGAGTTAGGAGAAATTAAAGGCAAAACTCAGATTTCAAAACTTCTTTTGAGGAGTTTATTTATATACACTATTTATTTGCTCTTAAGCCCCATGAATTTTCATGATAAATCCGCTGCATCCTTTAAGGTTACAGAGAATTATTGCAAATATGTCAAGAGGGGCAATTATGTCCCCCTCCACATCACTATTATTGGAATAAACCCCTCTTTGAAAAATTGAGCATGCATGCTATAGACAGAATCCCATAAAGCAAGGATGGTAAGGAGTAGGGCACGAGGTGGAGTGTGCACTACAGACACAGTAGATTTTCTTGTGTCATTTGAACACTGTTGGCTTGCTCCTTGTATATAGGTTGCTCATTTTTTAGCCCTTCTGGCTGCCATGCAATACGTAAGCAATACATTGACTATACTACAATAAATCAAAGCTGTGTAAAAATTCCATGAAGTTGGTGACATTATGAATTGAAAAAATCTCTCATGTTAATTTATCATTTTCCAGAACTTACCTCAAAATCTTAAAGAAACCTATTGATGACAACCAAGATGATGATGATGATCTTGTTGATCTCTCTCACATTCCTCAGATGCAATCATCCTTGGATGAATTTGCAATAACAACCTTGTGAGTATACACTCTCCAGCTATGCTATGCGAAACGGAGTTGAAGTTCCTGACAACTGGCAAACCACCCAAAAAGCAGGGCAGGGTTTCTGGTTGGGATTTAAAAGACGTCACAGCCTTGCCATTCGTAGTCCGGAGGCTACTTTGTTAGTACGAGCGACTGCCTTCAATCGCCATACAGTTGGAAACTTTTATGACAACCTAGCATCTGTCATGGACCAACACAAGTTTCAGGCACAGGACATATACAATTTTGATGAAACTGAGTGCACAACTGTGCAAAAGCCAGGAAATGTGGTTGCCTGTCCGTCCGTCCATCCTTTAAAGTTTCAGGTAACCTTTTTATTAGCTCACCTGAGCCGAAGGCTCAAGTGAGCTATTGCCGTCCATTTTTGTCCGTCGTTCGTCGTCCGTAAACTTTTACATTTTCATCTTCTTCTCCAGAACGGGTTATCGGATTATGACCAAACTTGGTAGGAATCAACTTTATGGGTGGGGGACCCAAAATTGTACAAATGGTACCCGTGGCCCCAAGGGGTCCCAGGGGCGGGGCCCCCAAGGGGCAAAACTATGTAAATTTCCAACATCTTCTCCAGATCTAGAAGCAGAACAGTCAAGCTTTAGTGTGTGTAGATACCTTAATAAGCAAAGCATAAAAGTTGTTCATGGCAGATCCTGGGGTGGCCCCCTTGGGCCCCTGCTGGGTGTAAAAAGGGGCGTGGGGAACTTCAAGGAAAGAGGGTATTTTGTCTTCTGCTCCAGAATGGGTAATCAGATTTCAACCAATCTTGGTAGGAATCAACCTTACAGTTGAGGATCCAAAGTTGTTCAAATGGTACCCATGGCTCTTAGGTGGGCCAAAACAATAGATTTTCAACATCTTCTTCTCCAGCTCTAGAAGCAGAACAGTTGAGCTTTTGGGCTTTTTTTCTAATCAGACTTCAGAGAGCTTGCATTAAATGTGAATTTACCTTATGCTCAGGTGAGCGTAAAGCCCCCTGGGGCTCTTGTTTCAAATTGCTCCTGTTCAAAGAAGTTCACTTCAGTTATAACCAAACTTGGATAATCGGTTAATTAGAAACCTTCAAGTTATGACACACTTTGAGGTCATATGACACTTTCAAAGGTCACAGGATGGGGTCAAAGGTCATGTGACAAGGTCATTTAAGGTCAAATTATTAGTTATTTTGGTTAACCTTTATTTAAATTGCTATTTGAAGAGGTTTGCTTCACATGTAAGCAAACTTATATCATAGTTGTACTATGGGAACCTTGACACTATGACACACTTTGAGGTCACATGACAGAGTCAAAGGTCACGTAACAATGTAATTTTAAATGTATATTACGAGATTAGGTGGCACACATGGTTTGAGAACCGTCTTGCTATTTGTTCTTACATCACTAAATGTAAACCATGAAACAATATTGTGTTATTTGTTTCTGTTGGAAAGAAATTAACATAAATTTGAATTTGAATAATGTCTCTTCAGGAATAGCCACTTGTGTAAAATAAATGAAAATATTTATATAAATGAACACAAGGTTTCTTCTTTTTTTTTCATAGGATTGTACCCAAACCTCTGGTGGTATTGTCATCACAGAATCTTCTTCTCAACCAAACAAAAGGAAATGGGACAGAAGGCACTGTTGTCTGTACTGTAAAAAAATGGACCCAAAACTGCCGAGACATCTGGAAACACATCATTCCAATGAAGAAAAGGTAAAGGAAGCTCTAATGCATCCAAAATCTTCTAACGAGAGGAGAAAAGCATTTGAAGAAATAAGGAGACTATGAGTACAACACCCAAGTATTAAAAGATGGGCAGGGCAGACTTTTGGTCTACAAACGACCAAAGTCTGATGCCAACGAAGATGCAGTGCAGTATCTTCAGTGCATTACCTGTAAGGGTTATTTCAAGAAGTCTAACCTGTGGAGGCATAAGAAAACCTGCATGAAATCCCAACCTCAATCACAGTCTTTCCACCACGTGTACCGGTGGTACTTAGCAAGTGTACATGAACAAAATTATTTCTTTGTTTTTCATTGTTTTTCAATTAATTTTGTTGGGGAGTCTTCTGAGATCATAAAAAGCATTACATGAATACAATTTAGACCACTAAAATTTAAAATAACCATATATTTATGATTTTTAGTTAAAACACAATTTGAATTGACTTTGTACACAAAATCACGTTTTGAGCAATTTTGGTCCGACATGCACAATACAGAATGTTGCTTAATTTTATGCTACCCGGGTAACGCATAATTTGTCTCAAAAGTTGTGCAAAACTTGAAAGTAAAAAGTCAGTGTCGTCAAAAAAATTTCGCTCGGCAAAAACATTGCGCGAACCCCTCCCCGTCTAGATAGGGTTAGTGCCAGCTACGCGCAAGCTTTTAAATCTTGCTTGAGCAAGGTATTTTTAACTTCATAAAAAAATTTCTGTCTTGACTCCTGACAAAGCAATGTAAGGGCAATGTGCATATTTTGTGTCAAGTTTTACTGCGTGGGTGCATCTAGATCTTTCGTGATCGCAGACTGCATATGATAGGAGAAAGATGGACCAAAAAAAATAGTGGCAATGACCTTAGTTTATGTGTATTCAAATTTGTTGTGAGATTCTACATGTATGAGCCGAAGTGATAAGTGAAACACAAAAAGCTACATCCCGCAAATAATGCTTGATGAATTGACATTTTATAACGTGGTTAAATTCTAATTATAACCAATTCTATAGCAAGATTCTAATGTAAAAGGTGGTTAGTTAGTAGCATGTTGATGGTCTTTACTCAGATCGAAGAGATGGAGAGCTTATCAAGAAGAGGGACGAGCTTCTTGAGTCGGATGAAGAAGCGACAACAAGCAGATCCACTGCCAGCAAGAGGCCATCAAGGCGACCCCTGCGGTTTTTAGAAGACGAACTTGATTCGGACACTTGCTTTCAACCAGACGAGAAAAAAAATTCGGTAAGACTCAAAGTGATGTTTGTGTTGGTTAATCTAAAACCGGACAATAGAGCAGGAGTAGAGCAATCCTTGAAACGTAAAGTACAGCCTGCTGACATGGGGGATGTTTTCTTATACTGCAGGTTTTTTATTCCGAAAATGTAAAGACTAATCTTCTGTGTAATGAATCTTATATTGTTTTTGGATAAAGGATCCTTGGGAATAACGAACTTTATTTTGATGATCTTAAATGAAGTTTAACAAACTGTTACTTTTACTTCATTTTCAGAGAAACAAACCTTATTTGATTTATGCGATTAACAAAACTTTGCAACAATGCCATAAATATTCTGATTAACAAAACCTTTTTTCATTTCGGACCAATGGACATAGAGGTGTAATAGGCACTTTACATGTTTCGTAATAACAAGCCTTCAGAATAAGAAACTGTAACCACTGACATCCATACATGTACTCATGTCATTAAAATGATGGGTGCGTTTAATAATTCTGGAAAGAGCCACTACATGTACATGTATGTCTCCAAATTGATTAGCTGGATCAGCTTCACTAATTATTCTAGAAAACTGGGTACAAAATTTCACTTCAAGGGTTCCATGACAAAGCAGGTGCATATATGCCTCTTTTCGAAATTGACATCAATAAGACTACATTGTATAATTTTACAAATTCTATTGGATCCAAATGCATTTATTGTAAAGGATATCATTTTGAAGGAAAATCAAATCATTTTGATATACATGTGAATCATGTTAAATTGAACAGGCACAATGCTCCTAATCAAATCAGATGTGGATGTAGAGTGAATTATTTCTAAAACTTTTTAAAAACTTCTGAAACGTTTATATATTGTCTCGTTATACAATCACTATTTACTTTTTACTATATTTTACTGTATGAATAATACATTATTTCCATTTATGCAGATTTTGAGAAAAAAATTAGCAGGTGCATATATGCCTCTTTTCAAAATTGACATCAATAAGACTACATTGTATAATTTTACAAATTCTATTGGATCCAAATGCATTTATTGTAAAGGATATCATTTTGAAGGAAAATCAAATCATTTTGATATACATGTGAATCATGTTAAATTGAACAGGCACAATGCTCCTAATCAAATCAGATGTGGATGTAGAGTGAATTATTTCTAAAACTTTTTAAAAACTTCTAAAACGTTTATATATTGTCTCGTTATACAATCACTATTTACTTTTTACTATATTTTACTGTATGAATAATACATTATTTCCATTTATGCAGATTTTGAGAAAAAAATTAGCAGGTGCATATATGCCTCTTTTCAAAATTGACATCAATAAGACTACATTGTATAATTTTACAAATTCTATTGGATCCAAATGCATTTATTGTAAAGGATATCATTTTGAAGGAAAATCAAATCATTTTGATATACATGTGAATCATGTTAAATTGAACAGGCACAATGCTCCTAATCAAATCAGATGTGGATGTAGAGTGAATTATTTCTAAAACTTTTTAAAAACTTCTAAAACGTTTATATATTGTCTCGTTATACAATCACTATTTACTTTTTACTATATTTTACTGTATGAATAATACATTATTTCCATTTATGCAGATTTTGAGAAAAAAATTAATTGAATCATAGTAGGTTACAGCAATGTTAATTTTCATGAAGGGTAATTTAAAGATATTTCATATTATAATGCTAAATTTTAGAAATAGTGGGTTATACATGTCAATTATCAACAGTTCCCTGATTTCACTGACTAGTGTGCGCATATATAACAACTTTTCAAAAAATTAAAGCCTTAATGTTAAAATACATAAAAAATACATAGTTTTTATGATTGTCATGACAATATCTATGCTTCTTATAGTTTTTTTTATTTATTCAACCAGACAATTTCTTTAATTTCTTATATTTTAACAACAGAAGAAGGTGAAATTGGCTCACCAGACCAGAGATAAGATACTCTTAGATCGCCTGGTGAAAAAGAAAGAGCTGGAGCCATTGGTAATGTTATTTCATATATGACGTAAATATTAGAATTATTAAAGGTCAAGTCCACCTCAGAAAAATGTTGATTTGAATCAATAGAGAAAAATCAGACAAGCACAATGCTGAAGATTTCACCAAAATCGGATATAAAATAAGAAAGTTATGACATTTCTAAGTTTTGCTTATTTTTAATAAAATAGTTATATAGTTACATCCAAATGAGAGAGTTGATGATGTCACTTACTATTTATTTTGCTTTTTATTTGAATTATACAATACTTCAATTTTTACGAATTTGACAATTACGACCTCCTTGCCTGAAGCACAAAATGTTAAAATAATGGAATTCCACGTGTTCAGGGAGGAATGAAACTTAATTTCACATGACAATGGCGAGAAAATAAAAATATTTCATATTTCAAACAATAAAAAAAAAGAAATAGTGAGTGAATGACATCGACTCTCTCATTTGGATGTAGCTGGCTTGTTCATATCACTGTTTTTGTGAAATGAAGCGAAACTTTGAAATATCATAACTTTCTTATTTTACATCCGATTTTGATGAAATTTTCAGTGTCATGCTTGTTGAATTTTTCTCTTATTCAAATCAAGTTTTTGTTGGGGTGGGCTTGACCTTTAATGGTAAAAACTTGGGTGGGGATTATTTTCTCCCACCTGCAGGTATCTAGGCATTTGATAACACGATCATGAAAAAAAATGGTATGCACTTCCCCCGTGACCAAGGAGCTCTTGCTGTGAAGTAATCAACAAACCTACACCATAGAGTTTTCAACATCTCCTTGACTACCCACAAAAAGTGGGTTTTTTTTTTATTTGTCGGTTTGTAGATGAATATCCATTTCGCAGGTGTAGCAATGTTTCATGAGCCATTTCCAGTCAGAATAGTTGCTCTCAGTCACTTCCATGTAATTCAACACAATTTGTGCTGAAATACTTTTTGGAAATCTAACTTTATCTTGTATTTTAATCTGATATTTCATAGCACGATATAGTCTGAACGTTCATTATATATCTTATGAGTTGCAATTCCGTGAGAGTAGGGAAGGCTGGATAGGTGTTTCATAAAAATGTTCGTAAAGTTACGCAAGGCTTTACAATTTGCGCACATCTGGTGACTTTTCCTTGTGCCACACGATAGTGATTTTGTAGCTGACTGAGCACCTACATGTAAGATCATTTTCTAGTTATACGTAACTTTGCGAATAGCTTCATTGAACACCCATTGGGTGGGGGAAACAAAAACTAAGGTGTTCATTGGTGCTTGTCCATGAAATGCAGACTTTTACATGTAATTAGCAACTTACAAACCTCCGAGTTGGTTTAGTATTTTGTGGTCAATAGTGATAAACTCATAATCGACAATGCTCCTTACCCATATCGTGTCTAACAACAATATGTTAACATCATTAAACCACCCTCGAATGCTCTATTTTTCAGTAACTCCCAACTTTTAAATTGAAGTAATATCCAACACAACTGTCATTGCTTCTCATGTTAGAATTCAATACAAGAAATGCTTAATGTTTAAAAACTATGAATTTGCCTCTGAAAATCACACCTGTTGAGTTTTGCTGTAGACTCATTTACATGTATATTAGGATTTAATATAAACTTTAGGTTACATTTCATTGGTGTGTCTATGCAGCTTAATTAAAGAGATCTGCTGGGGGTGTTTCATGAAAGTTGTCAGCACTAAATTGTCAGTGCTGACTATTTCAGTGAAGTCCTACGTTTTCATTGACTGAGAGGCACTGGCCTCTGACTGTTGCTATGGCAACTGTTGGAGAAAGACAACTTGTCAGTGCTGACAATTTTCATAAAACGGTACCTAGATATTTCTTTCATAGGCCAGTTTATCAATTTGTCTAAAATTATGATATTAGTATAAGTTTGAATAAAAAATTGTGGTTACCTTGATCATATTAATTATTGCAGAATGAGAAGACTGAAATCGCAAAATTGACGGAGCAAAATGCAGCACTTCAGTGCCAGCTAGAAAAAGTCACGAAGGAAAGAGACAGCTTAATTGCTGCAATGGCTTGTTTGAATGGTAAGTTTAAATGAATTTTCTTTTTGGACATATATATTAAAAACTACTTGTAAAATGGAGAGATGATTTGTATGTGTCGTAGTGAGTCATGTCACAATCTGTAATGTACAAAATTGTATTGTATTTGTTTGGCTTAATATAAGAATTTTCTTTTTCTCTAGTTACAGATTGAAATTTAAACTTTCAGAAAGGTGTAGACATCTTTTTGGATTCAGGAGGAATTACGAAGATTCAATTTCTTTTTTTTTATTATTGTGAAGTATCATAAGTTTTTAATCTAACATACATGATACAGCAAAGACATGTTTTGTAACAAAAATATTTTGATGCTCTGAATATGATATTTTGATGAGATTGTGAAAATGTGGGTACCTTATCAAAATATCTGTGTTCTATTCATCCAGAGCTCCCTGAGTTGTTGAAAAAAATGACGGCTGTTCGCACTCCACAGTCGTCTCCACGTACCAGTCAATCAACACCCTCACCTAGATTGCCCAGTAATAAAAGTTCCCCGAAAGGAGTAAGTAATGTTAAAAATGTATCTCGTGATTTATATTACACTGTGCCCCCCCATTTCATCTTGCTTTAATGATCAAGGACAACTGTGACAGTCATCGTTTCTGTTGGTCCTCTTTTATATGACTTCCGCTCATTTCTTTGTTTCTGCATCAACTTTATTCAAGCTGGTCACAAACACTAGATCCATGGGTAATACAACTTGTATTTAAAGTGATTGGTTAACAATGGTTTGACTTTTAAAAAATCTGAGCTAGAAGGTCACACTTATCACCTGTGTCTGTGATATGTTACAAAAATGAAGCCCAGAAAAAAAATTGCGCTCAAAAATAATTATTTAGTGCTTCAAAAATTGAAATATAAAGTGACCGGAAACACCATCTCAATTTCATCCCATACATATTTGTGTACTATTTAGGTGTCTATAAGATGCCTATTTACAAAATTGGGGTTTGCCTTGTAGTTTTCGCTTTTCATTCTCAATAATGGTTGTTTTCAGGGTTTATTAGTTGTAATACATGCACTTGTACACATGTTTCATCTTGGTTTGAGAATTTTTTTAATCGGCTGTTCACAAAGTTAAACAATACCTTTAACCCTAAATAAACTGGGCTATTCGATGCCTAAGAAGACTTGGGAGGGGGCTGATTCAGCCCCCCTTATGATCTCGGCCTAGATTGCGCGATCATGATGAAACTTGGCACGGGCATTACCCATGGCATAATCTACAAAACTACAAGATCAAATTCTGCGAAAGATCTCATTGGTAATTAATTATGCTAATTTATGCATAACATCAAAATTTTGCTATATTGAACTAAATAATGCCCCAAAAATGCTAATTTTTGGAACACAGACACTTTATATGAATCTGATCAAATGTACTGAAAAAAAATCAAAATCGCATCTATTTTTTATGTATTCTATTGTTTTCTTTATTTCTTATGTATTTCTTTGTTTTCCAACTTTCTGTTTTTTATTGTTTTTTCAATGGAAATGGTCGGGGACTTTATTTGGACCATAAATTACATGGAATTAATTGATTTCAATCAGTCAAACGAAAAATGATACATTTATGAATTTTGGCTAAAAACTCTATTTGCATTGTTTTTGTACAGTTTTGGGTCTGCATGCACTTACGAAATGATGCGTAATTTCATAACCGCTTACCCGGGGGTCGCAAATTTGGTCTCAAAAGTTGCGCGAGACTTGAATGTAAAAAGTCAGAGAGCGATCTGGTCAAAAAAATTTGCGCAGCGAAAATATCGTGGGATTTGTTGAGGGGGGGCGGGGCCCCCCCCAGCCTAGATAGGGTTAAGTCTGGAATGATTTCCATCGAAAAAAAACAGCTAAAATCTAGAAAAAAAATACATAAGAAATAAAAAAAAAATAAATAAGAAATCGGTCTTGTTACCAGAATATTTTTCTTTCACAATTATTTTGAATGCTATGAAGAATATTTTCACCAAAAAATAGCATTCTAGGAGCTTTATTTAGTGAATCAGAGCAAAAAGTATAAATTCATGAATAAATTAGCATAAATAATTCATATAAAATTAAAAAAATATGAATTCAGTGAAATTTACAAATGCAACTGCGTAGATTATGTCATTCTCTACCATCTTGCCAATTTTCGTTGTGATTGTTGAGATCTTGGGGGGGGGGCCAAAATACCCCCGGAACGACAATAAAAATACGCTGGGAGATTTATGGTACTGTATGCAGCTTTATGTACTTATATTAAATCTTTCCTCTTTTGCCTTTATAATGTATGTGTGCAGGACCTGTCGCCGAAATATGCCTCGAGAAGCACTAAAGCATCACAATTCATCAGTGATCTGATGGTGAAGGCCTTTTCCCGTGAGGAAATGGCCTCGCACTCCTTAACAGGAACATCTTCCAATGCAAACGGTGGCCAACTCGCTAAGCCAGGCCCCATGTCACAGTGGAAATTGACAGTGGAAGTTGCCAAAAATTGACAGTGGAAGTTGCCCAAAATTGACCAAAGTTGCACAAAATTGTACAAAATTGCATAAACTTTTCACAAAGTTGCTCAAAATTGCGCAAAGTTGTACAAAGTTGCATAAACTTTTCACAAAGTTGCACAAAATTGCGCAAAATTGTACAAAGTTGCACAAACTTATCTCAAAGTTGCACTAAATTGCGCAAAATTGTACAAAGCGGACAGCTTTACGAAAACACACCTTCAAACCGAGGACACACACGAAACCGAGGACTGTCCTCGCTTGGAGCTACAGTTTGTTAGCTTAAGTTTAAGCTTCTAGCTACGCTGTTGAAATTTCGAGCTTTTCTGAGCAGAGGCCACGTTTGGATGGTCTTGAACTTATTCGTGGGTATTATTTTGCACTCCATGCCGTCTTTTTTTGTGTACTTTACTGTAATGTCGCCATCTATTGGCGGGGATATGCACTACGCTCGTATACCTACTGTATTATGTCGTATACTATCTTTGACTCAATTCAATCAAACGTGAATCTACAGTACATGCGCGCCGCTAGCTAGAGCTGAGTTATCGCAGGAAACAATTCTAGAGCTGGGCTTTGAATGCATTATCAGAGACCTGAAATGAGCTGCATTGACTTTATTTCGGTAAGTTTTGTTTGACATTATTTAATCATCAAAGGCTGTAAATGGGCTAGATCTACATCTCAGCCTTAGGGGCCCAGACCGGTATAGAGTCTTGGCTTTATAATTTTAGTTAGACCCTATGTAACCCAGGGAGCTCCTGCCCGCGATCGCGGAGCCCAGCCCATCGCTCATTCACACTCCGACCGTAACAGGGGTATTTATGGTTATCAATACGAGTCAAGTAAAAGGTGGAAACATAAATTAAGCACTTACATGTATTATATGGATGATGGTCTTACTAAGGACAGCATCCAGACATCGGGTCAAAGGCTCGAACCTAAAAAAACCCGATAAGTTCTGTCGCGGTACCACTCCATCTTTCAAAATTCTATAGGGCCTACAAAATGGCAGATTACCGATTGAGAGACAAGGGTGCGTGCGCAAAGAAAACAGATTCGATCGAAATTTGATGAGAGGAGAGTGAGGAGAGTGAGGATCTGGCTGACAAAATGGTAAAGCTCGCTGCTGAAATTGGCGTCGCTTTATCTCGCCAAGATATCTCGTCCATTCATAGAGTGGGGAAACCTAAACATAGAAAACCACGGGCAGTCATCTGTCGCTTCACCAACCGGATGCGAAAGGACGAGCTGATAAAGAATCGTAGAAGATTGAAAGACGTCCCTGCTTGCAAAGATTCGGTCTACATCAACGAGGACCTCACTACCCTCCGCTACAAACTGCTTTCATACGCCAAATCACTACCCAACGTCGAGAGGATCAACAGCAGAAACGGGAAATTGTTCTGCAACCTGAGGGACAAGCGACTAGTTGTCATTGAGACAGCAGATGACCTCTTCAAGCTTGGTGTCGACAGTGTTGATTACGTAAAGCTTGGCCTGGAGATGCCTAGTAACAAATAGGGTCTTGCAGAGAGGCGGGATCATCCTGTCCAACGATCTTGTATATATGAACCTACTGAGCCAACCGAACCTGCCTGTACTGTCTCTACTGTTGCTAATATCAATATCCGAACCCTAAATAACGCAAATGATCACATTACCGATAATGTCTCTCTCGACCACCCCTATTTCACATCAGCCAAAGTAAACGTTTCCCTACTTAACGTTGGAGGACTCGTTAACAAACTGAATATCCCAGATTTTGTTAATGAAATTACTAATAATGATATATTTGCAATTGTTGAAACTAAATTGGATAAATTTGACCTACTTAATATTTGTGTTCCTAACTATAGGTTTATTGCTCAAAATCGTTCAAAATTCAAACACAAGTCAGGTGGTGTCGGAGTTTTTGTTAGAAATAGTATCTATAATCATATAACTGTTTTGAATTCTGATAATGACCACTGTTTATGGCTTCTGTTTGATAAAGTCCTTATTGGTAACCAATTTCTATTAGGAGTGATTTATATCCCACCGGAATCATCACATTTTTCTAGTATTGATTTATTTGATTCACTTGAGGAAGATATTCTGAGGCTGGCTAACCCAGTAAACAAAGACAAAATTCCAGTTTGTTTATGTGGCGATTTCAACGCATGGTGTGGTGAACTGTCTGACTATGTTGATGTAAGTGACAAATCTGAAACTAATTTTAATGTTGATTATTTGCAATCCCTCCCCATCCTGGAAAATTTAAATAGCATTGTTAATCTAGACGCCCTGGGCATTGAAACTAACAGAAAGTGTATGCAGAAGAAAACAAACGGGTATGGTCATAGACTCATTGAATTATGTAAAAACAATAATCTTTTTATTGCTAACGGTAGATTAAGAGGTGACTGTGATGGTAAATTTACCTGTAAAAACTCAAGTATTGTTGACTATTTTATTTTGTCCCCTGAGATAATATGCAAACTAGCCACCTTTGAAATACTGGATTTTGAACCGCTATTTTCTGATGCACACAACCTGGTTCATGCAGTGTTTAAACTTAAATGTAATGAGCATGATGTTATTAATTCTGATAATGCTGATGGTGAAGGTGTTTCTGATATTGGCATCACGTCAAATAAAATTACCCGACCTAAATTGAAACCCGAACATAGAATTAAAATAATTGAAAATCTCAATGCTGAAGCTACCCTTCTCATAGAACAACATCTTAATTCCTTTCTTGAAAATTTATCAGTAGTGGATGATAATGCTATTAATGAAGTTACTAATTCTATCAATAATCTCCTACTGAATTCAGCTAAAATTTCCAACTGCTATTCACATAATGCCAGAATTGAGCATTTTAAGCAACCCTGGTTTAATCATTCTTGCAATAAATTGAGGAAAAAATATCGCAATGCCAGAAATACCTTCATCAGATCAAAGTCTGAATATAATAAACTCAAAATGAATCGCTTATGTAAAAAATATAAAAAACAACTTAAGACTTGCTGTAATTCTTATTATGATGAGCTCAATAATAAACTGCGTAATCTAAAATGTAGTAAGCCCAATGAATACTGGAATATTCTTAAAGACAAGGCATATAACCTTAAACCATCATTAGAAGCCAGCTTTATAGACCTTGTTAATTCTTTTAAGGAACTTAATCAATCTTCAGGTAACACTAACCCTCCAGAGTTTTGTGGTCTTGAAAATCCTATCAATAATGATTTTACTCTCAATGAAGTAAGGAACGCAATTAAAAAGTTAAAAAGGAATAAAGCTTGTGGTATTGATGGTATAGTGAATGAATTTATTATAGATACATGTACTTCTGATGTTATTTCCCCAATACTCACTAAATTATTTAATATTGTGTTAAATACTGGTGTAGTACCTGACATATGGGGCATCGGGGTCATAACCCCAGTTTATAAAAACAATGGACCTGCAGATGACCCTGGTAACTACAGGGGTATTTCAATCCTTAGCTGTATTGGTAAATTGTTTACTTCCCTCTTAAATGACAGGTTAACCACATTTATTGATGATTATGGCATTTTAAAGGAAAATCAAGCTGGATTCAGACACAAGTATTCAACCATTGATCATTTATTTTCATTAAAATGTATTATTGATGTGTATACAAGATACATGAATAAAAAACTGTTTTGTGCCTTTGTTGATTTTAAGAAGGCTTTTGATTCGATAAGTAGAAACAAACTTTGGCACAAACTAATCAGCAATGGCATCAATGGTAAAATCTTGATCACTATTTCAAACCTGTATAAAAAAGCAAAATCGTGTGTCAAACATCCAAGTGGTTTTATTTCTGATATTTTCCCGAGTCAGGTTGGAGTAAGACAGGGAGATAACCTCTCTCCACTCCTCTTTGCTCTTTATTTGAATGATATGGAAACAGAACTGTTCAGTAAATATAATGGCCTCACTGCTCTTTCAGACTTAATTGAAAATGAAGTTGATTTTGATGATATTGTAATTTATTTAAAATTAAATACGTTGTTATATGCTGATGATACTATTATTATGGCTGAAAGTAAAGATGATCTCCAGACTGCTCTAAATGCATTTGAAACCTATTGTACTGACTGGGATCTCACAGTAAATGTTAAGAAAACAAAAGTCATGGTCTTTTCAAAGGGTAGAATTAGGAAAATACCAGAATTCACTTTCCGAAATGAAAAAATTGAGGTTGTTTTTTGAATACAAGTATTTGGGTATTATATTTAATTATAATGGAAATTTTAGTAAAGCAAAAAAATATCTCTATGACCAGGCAACTAGGGCTATGTATGCTCTCATAAGTAAATCTAGAAACTTAAACCTCTCTATTGATATTCAGTTAAATTTATTTGATTCTCTGGTTGTACCAATTCTTTTGTATGGTTGTGAAATTTTGGGTCATGAAAATAATTCTCTGATTGAAAAACTCCACTTAAGATATTGTAAATCTATTCTACGAGTTAAAAAATCTACCCCTAACTGTGTGGTATATGGAGAGCTTGGTAGGTTCCCATTAGACATTTATATTAAAAGTAGAGTAGTTTCTTGTTGGTATAGACTAGTTACTAGCGATTTATGTAGGACATCTAGTATTATAAGCTTTTGTATTCTCTTAGTGCTGATAACAAATTTCATTCTAACTGGCTTTTGTTTGTGAAGCATGTTCTTGATTGTAATGGATATTCCTTTGCTTGGCTGAACCAAAGAATTGACTTTATATTAGTGTTGTTATCTAGAAAAAAAATCCCGGTCCGAAACCGTCCCGGCAACTTCAAAATTTCCTTATCGGGATCCCGGCTCGTCCCGAATCCCGAAACATATCTCCACGCACAAATGCAATCCAAAAGTGTATACCTACATTTCCAGCCTTAAACACTGCGCACTGGCGGTGCACCAGACAGTCAAAGCATAGAACTATTAACTGTTAGCTCCATGGTCAAAGTGTGCATGCCACCACCGCAAATTGTAAACATTCACTCAAAACGTGGGGAAAATAATGATGAGACAGTCAAAGCATGCCACCACCGCAAACTGTAAACATTAATGACCACTGACATGACCCGAATTATGTTTGAGTCGACCCAGCTGCTGATCTGACAGTCCAATAACACACGTGTCGGTGCCACTGATCTGTGGTCGGTGCGCACGTGGTTGACAGTTATAAGCAAATTGCGTAATGTCTTGTCAGTGCGCCTGTGGCCCTAGCTAGCCCGGAATATGGATTAACTTTCAGTTTCACTCTCTCTCCCTCTCTCGTAACTCTGAACAGTATGATATCACCAAGGAGATATCTCCTTGATATCACTACTACTGAGAAAAGTGAATACTATCTTATCAGAGAAGCTTATTTGGAAATTTACACAAGATTAGTCCCGGCGGCCGGCACTTCGCATCAAAACAACAAACTCATTTTTCTTTAATCATGAATTACTTTCGATCGAGAAAACATTATTTGAATAGATACTCAGACTATTCACAGTAAAAAAAAATATTTTGAACAACTATTTAAATATTAAGAAACATTGTTTAAGCCAGTCAATATACAACTATTTTTAAACTATTAAACCAATAAAAAAAATTTAAAACTTTAAACAGTTTGTTTTTAAATATTTTTTGCAATTTCCAACGATATCATTTAAAACTGTTAATATCATTGATAATTTGTTTGATGCATTTAACAACATATTTTTACAACATATAGGGTATGATATGACTTTCAAAACAATGTTGTTTCAAAGTTTAAACAACGCCACTTTAAACATCGCCAATTCTAACAGCGTTTTGGTACAATTTTATAATTTAAGTCGAAATATATCTAGGAGAAATGATTTGACCATAGAGCTATTAACAGCTCCATGATTTGACCGACTGGTTTGCAATTGTAAACATCAAGTCAACAGATGACAGATGGTCCCCAGTCGTGAACGACCAAGCACTTCCCGTAACCTCCCCCCCTTCTCTCTCTCTCTCTCTCCCGGCTCTAACCAGCTGAAACATGATGCGCATTCGTCTAGTTGTTATTTGCAAACCCTTTCGCAAAAAAATACCCCAACAAATACAATCATCACAAAATTAATGGCGACTTTTTTTAAATGACTAAATTTGCAAATACTCATAGATCATCATCGTCAATTGTTAGTAAATTATTTCATGATAAATTCACTAGTCCATACATATCGTAGCAGATTCAACTCGAAAGTATGGGGTAAATGAATGACTCAGTAAAACGAACTGAGGCGAAAGAGGTCTGCACATGAGACTATACAGTAGACGATTGTTGTCTGCGTAGATCTCTCGGAGCCGTGTGCAAAGCTAGATTGCGTGCATGCTCATGCGATCGACGAGTACAGATAGCTATGTAATTGCGTAATATTTCGAGGTGCATGTGCACACAGCCAGTTGAAACTAAATTGTTCTCTCGTATTTCGTAAGTACAATTACTAATTAGGGAAATATTACAACATGAATTTGGCCATTATTGATTTTATTTTCCTGCCGGGATACGGTCTAAGTTGATTGATCCCGGAACCGTCTCGGAGCCTCAGACCGCCGGGAATTCATCCCGATCCCGGACCGACTGACAACACTACTTTATATCTAGTTTTAAGAAACGCTTACTTCAAAGACTAAAAGATCAATTTTGTCAAGGATGGTCTTCAGATATTAATAGCTCCAGTTCATGCTCGAACTATCGTATCTTCAAAACTACCCATAAACTAGAGAACTACTTGATAACTCTTCCCCCCTCTCTCAACTGTTTGGTTTCATTTTCGTGTACAAGAATCCAAATCTGACAAGAATCCAAATCTGAAGATAATTATCAATTCCTGATAGAATATTTAATTGAGAGAGTACAGCTGTTAATTTCTATCATACATTCCTTTTGCGGTGACATACAGGAAATTGACCTGGGCTGAAGGAATGTACTCAATACATCCAAAAGGGACATGATTAAAAAATGACCCAGTTCTATTTAGCGTGGTATAATACACTGTTTGGTTTCCTTTTTGTGTACTTGGGTAAATTGAGAGCTGGTCCTCTGCAAAAAAAGCCATTAAACGTCTTGTTATCATAAATATTGTCTTCTATCTTAAGATTTGGGATGCTGTTTGAGTGGAGCTATGAACGGTGATCTTAAAATGGCATCTTGAATGAGTGCGAAGACTGGTGCAAGACATAGTTATCAAAGGTATAATCATCCTTTTCAAAATGCTTGATGATTATCAGATATATGTAACCCCCCGGGATGAAGGCGCTGAAGGAATGTACTCAATACATCCAAAAGGGGCATGATTAAAAAATGACCCAGTTCTATTTAGCGTGGTATATACATTTTTTTATTTCCTTTTCGTGTACATGCGTAAATTTAGAGCTGGTTCTCGGCAAAAAAGCCATAAAATGTCTTTACGCCACCCATGTCTTTACGTTCTAGTGGCTTTTAAGAGCGCAGGCAAACAAAACGGATTTCATGGGATACGATAAGAGAACAAACCTTTATCATATACATTGAATACTCTCATTCGTGACAATTGATTAGTTGCTTAGCTTTGCTGCATTTTTTTTCCTTTTTAAGTTGAGGTTTCAGGAATGTCTAAAAGTTTATTTTTTTTCCCCAATTTGCGTGGGAAAAGAGCAATTCGGATATTTCTATCACGTTGCCAACTTTAGGATTTTAGTGATTTTTTTCCTTTTCCGTGAACGAAGGGTACTAATGCAACAATAAAAATGGGCATTTGTGTGGTATTTACTCTTTCTTCTCATATAAGGCTGTCAGTGGGCCAAATCACAAGATGTGGTCACTTTGTACCGAATGAGTTAACTGCTACCATGCCCGCACTAGCTTATTTCGTTTGGCAAGAATCAATGTTCTATTTGCTCATGTGTATTTGGAGGCCCAGTCTTATACTCTTATAGATTTCTCCTATGGACATTATGGTTTTATTCATTTTCAAAATTTCTGAAGCACAAGAAGCACAGTGGTGGGGACGGGTCAGGGGGAGGAGACCCAAAAATAAGTTAGGTGTGTTCATATCTACCACTGATAACAGTAATTATATTGTAAGCATCCCGAGTATTATACAGGGGCGGATCCAGCGTTGTCCAATAGGGTTGGCCGGATTTTTATCATTATTTTTATAACATTGGAAAATAAAACCAACAACAACAACAAACATAATTGAAATTATGTCTCGTTCCAAGTCTTGCAGCTGGTTCCAGTGTGCAAGCGAAATGTTGACCTTCTTCGCATGGCCTCTCGTCATGAACATGTCATTAATGCATGGTCTTCAGATGGACGTATTATTGTAGAACTTCCAGCAACTGGTGGAAAGCGATGTACAAAGCTTATACGAAGCGAAGATGACTTGAAGAAACTGAACTCAAGTTCCTGAACTGAATATAGTATTCCTGACTTGTATAGAAAGAAAAAAAACCCAATAATATTAAATAGTTATTTTCCTCCATAAAGAAGCGAAATGTTGACCTTCTTCGTATGGCCTCTCGTCATGAATATGTTATTAATGCATGGTCTTCAGATGGACGTATTATTGTAGAACTTCCAGCAACTGGTGGAAAGCGATGTACAAAGCTTATACGAAGCGAAGATGACTTGAAGAAACTGAACTCAAGTTCCTGAACTGAATACATGTATAGTATTCCTGACTTGTAAAGAAAGAGAGAGAAAAAAAAAAAAAGATAATAATACTTAAACAGTTATTTTCCTCAATAAGGAACGAATGATAGTCAATGATGATATGAATTTCCTTGACTTTCTCAACACATGTTGAAGGTGTACCACTTTACATCTATATTTTAGTAGATATTTTTAATTTAAAATAACACTCGTTTAAAAAAACTGTGTGCGTAATTTTATGTGCAAATTTGTATTATGTCTCTATGTAAGTGTCGTCTTTGTATTAGGCAACGTAATATAAATCAAAACAATTCACCATGTAATGAATGTGTATTATGTCAAGATAATTATAATGATGATGATATTGATGAGATTTCTTCCTTATTAGAAACAAATGATGAATATTTTTCTGTTCATGAATACAAAGAAAATGTGTTAGATAAAGTTGCGATTTCAAATTTAAAACTATACCACTATAATTGTAGGAGCTTGAGATGTAATTTTGAATCATTTTTGAATGATTTTAATGTTATAGAAGATCCTACTACTGTAGTTGGAGTCTCAGAAACATGGCTCAAAGAAAATGACTTGCAATTTATTGGAATCTCACATTTTGAATTTATAGGAAATTGCAGACAAAACAAGAGAGGAGGAGGTGTTGGTCTTTACATATCCAAAAGATTAAGATATAAAAGAAGGTTTGATTTAGATATTTTTTGTGACAGTGTAGAAAGCATATTTATTGAAATTGTTACTAAAGTTACCAATGTAATAGTTACTGTATTGTATAGACCGCCAGGTCAGAAGGTACAGGATTTTCTAGATGCAATACAACCAAGTCTGAATATTATTGAAGGAGAAAAGAAAGAGTGTATAGTAATGGGAGATTTCAATGTCGATGTATGTAGTAAGGAAACAAGTGTCCAGGATTTTCTAAACATGTTTCTTTCATACTCATACATTCCACAAATCTCTAAACCAACACGTGTGACTACAACTTCAGCTACAGCTGTTGATAATATTCTTTATAATCATGTTGAAAATATTATTAGAGCTGGAATTTTAACAACAGATGTTAGCGATCATTTGACACCTTTTATGATTGTTGGTCTAAATGATCAGGTTGATACAGTGTCACATGAATATGTGAAAGTTGATTATAGTGACAAAAACATTGATAGATTCTGTTTACAATTGAACCTTACTGATTGGACATGTCTTTATGATATACATGACGTTAACAAATGCTATGACACCTTTTTGGATATTTTTAAACAATTGTATGATGAATATTTCAAGACTGTCATAGTAAAAAAGAAGGATGATAATAAAGCTAAACCATGGATGACTAAACAATTAAAACAAAAAATAAAAGAAAAAAATATTTTATATAAGAAATTCATTAAAAAACCTACATTATATCGACATGATACTTATAAAAGAAATCGTAATTTTATAAATAGTATGATTCGAACAGCAAAACGAGAATATTATCAGAAAAAGTTTGAATGCGCTAAACACAATATAAGATCTTTGTGGAATATGATTAATGAAGTAATGAACAAAAAAAGGCCTACAAATGATGATATGAGAATTGAACACAATGGTCAAATTTTTACAGAAAAACAAGATATTGTTAAGATTTTTAATGATTATTTTGTTGGTATTGGAAAAAAAATTCAAGACAGCATAGAAGCTGGACGTTCAGATCCTAAACTAGACATAAGTCACTGGTTAAAGGGAAATTACCCTTCGTCTATGTTCTTTTGTCCAGTTAAAACTTGTGATGTTATTAAAATTATTAAAGGACTAGATGTTAATAAAAGTCAAGGTTATGATGGTATCCATCCAAAAGTAGTAAAGCATTCTGCCTTTGCAATAGCCCAACCACTGTGTTATATCATTAATCTCTCAATTGAACATGGTGCTTTCCCAGATTCTTTGAAACTTGCCAAAGTTTTACCTGTCTTTAAAAAGGGAGATAAAACTCATTTGAATAATTACAGACCCATTTCTGTTTTAACTGTTTTTAGCAAGATCTTTGAAAAAATACTTTGTGATCAAATGATGACATATCTTGAAAAGAATAATATACTATATGAGAGACAGTATGGGTTTAGAAAGAGACACAGTACTCATCATGCCCTTTTAGATCTTACAGAAAAGATTGCCAACGCTTTTGAAAATAAAAAATTTTTGATTGGACTTTTTTTAGACCTTTCGAAAGCCTTTGACTGTATGGATCACCGTATTTTAATGAAGAAATTATATTTTTATGGCTTCCGGGGTATTGCAAATGACTTAATAAGTAATTATCTATCTAACAGGAAACAGTTTGTTAGCATTGGAAATTTTACTTCTTCTGGCAATGCCATTTCTACAGGCATTCCCCAAGGTTCAAATCTCGGCCCTCTTCTTTTTCTGTTATATGTGAATGATTTACCGAATTCTAGTGATATATTATCTTTTATTTTATTCGCAGATGACACAAGCCTTTTTGTTTCTGATGATAATCTAGTAAGAGCATCAAATTGCATCAATATTGAGTTACGAAAAGTTCATTCTTGGTTTTTTGCAAACAAATTGTTACTTAATTTCGATAAAACAAATTTAATAATTTTCAAAACAAAAAATAAATGCCTGGATTTAAGTCAAATTAAAATATATATTGATGATAATGAAATACAAATGACAGAATCTGTAAAATTTCTTGGTGTGAAATTGGACAATAAATTAATTTGGAAAGATCATGTAGATGAAATTTCTCGTAAGATATCCTGTGTCATAGGAATATTGAGTAGAATTAGATATATTTTACCAATGTCAGTTCTCCTGAAATTATATAATGCTATGATCTTGCCACAGTTGAGTTATTGTAACATCATATGGGGAAATTGTCCAAAATACTTATTACAGAGGTTATATTTGTTGCAGAAACGTGCTATTAGAATAATAACAAAGTCATCATACCTTGCCCATACAAACATAATTTTTAAAAATCTCAATATATTAACAATATTTGACCTGAATGTGTACTGCGTTGCCATATTTATGTATCAGTATTTTAAAAATGTTTTGCCTGAATGTTTTAATGATTTATTTATTTTTCAAAGGGCAGTCAATAAATATGCAACAAGAAACTATAATGATCTATACTTGCCAAAGTACAAATATGATTTTTCTCGTTCCATTATTAATTATAGAGGACCTATTATTTGGAATAATTTGAAATCAGAACAGAAATCTTATCAGTCAATGTCTCTTTTTAAAAGACAATACAAATCATATCTTATTAATCAATCGTTCATTAAATAGACTTTCAGTTGCCTGTTTTTTTTTTTTTTTTTTTTTTTTTTTTGCCCTTTTGTATTTGGTGTATACTTTATTTATTTATTGTTATGTTATGTTCGGGGACTAGCCTTGATAGGCCTTTGGCCTTTGCTGGTCCCCTGCATCCGATACTTGTATGTTGTGCTTTCATTTGTTGTAATTGTTATCTCTAAAATTGTATTTTGCTTTTTTATCCCTTTGCCTCTTTATAATACTTGTAAATATTGTTTTATCATGTTAAATGTATGATTTTATCTTGGATGCAATAAAAGGCCATATCGGCCAATCAATCAATCAAAAAAAAAAAAACACCAAGAAATTGATGACATTTGAAATGTCAAGTTTTATTCCCAATAACTGCTAATTGAATTATTGGGGGAGAGACATGTGTCATGTAGGCCTATTTATGGTATAAATGTTTTTGTTATTTTTCTGGAATGGGGAGAAGCAAGGTAAATGTCACAATGGCAAACTTTTATTTTAATGTACTCTGTTTTAATATCGCATCTATTTTTCTACCACATTGCAGATACGCAGCCCAGATACAGCATGCAGGTCAGTATATACAGAGTTGCCTGCAGTAGTAACTGGCAACCTGCAGGATCAGAATGACATTTACAATTTTACTGATGAAGACGGAGTGGAAGATATGGAAGGTGGAGAGAGAGAGGTACAAACAGGGCAGAATGAAAAAGGCACGCCAGGAGAACATAATGAAGGCGAAGGAGGTGAAGAACATAATGAAGGCGAACCAAGTGAAGAACATAATAAAGGCGAAGCAAGTGAAGAACATAATGAAGGCGAAGCAAGTGAAGAACATAATAAAGGCGAAGCAAGTGAAGAACATAATGAAGGCGAACCAAGTGAAGAACATAATAAAGGCGAAGCAAGTGAAGAACATAATGAAGGCGAAGCAAGTGAAGAACATAATGAAGGTGAAGCAAGTGAAGAACATAATGAAGGTGAAGCAAGTGAAGAACATAATGAAGGTGAAGCAGAAGATAACAATGAATGAAAGTCACAATTGAAATTGGACATTTAACAGAGAGCTGTGTAACTCATAAAATTGAACTTTATATTTTATAAATGTAACTATTAAACACTCATCCCTCGATCATTGAAAAGAAAACAGCAAACAAGAGAATGGTATTAATCATAGACATAAAATCAAACAAATGTAGTTATTAAACACCCAAAATCAGTGTCTACCCTCACCATGTGATCTACTCAGACACAAAAAGTGTCTACCCTCACCATGTTATCATTATTCATGCTTTAGTGCAGCAAGCATAGTGATGTCATGTTCACATAATTTGAATGGACTGACATCAATGTGCAAGCATTAGAGCATGAAATCTATCCCTCCCTTCCTTCCTTTGAACTTGAAGTGCTACTCTTACTGATTTCAGGAAAGAAGAATTGGCATCAGCATATTCAACATCAGTGTGAATTTTGATGATGTTGAGAATGGACACATTTAGTGTATTTCACAGTAAACACCATTCTGTTAATTAGCAAGAAAGCCAAGAGATGGGTCTTTAAAAACTCCATTTATAACTTATCAGATTTAATGATTGAGTGGCAGCACAATGAAGTGACTCACAATGTGAATGAGTATGACCAAGGATCTTAGATTTGCCAACAGGCTATTCATAAAAGTGGGACAACTGTTACAGAGGAAAGGGTCTCGCCATTTTATCTACAACTTCCATGAATAGTTTACAAATGCTAACATGCACGTGATGAAGCAAACTTGCTTAAGAGTTTGTGGGACCATTGTTTGGAGAAGCACCCAATGTTTCTTTCTAAGCACACAGGCAAGCAAAACAATCTTTAACCTTCAATACATACAAGTGTCACCTTATCTGCTTTGGGTGCTCAATTTGAATACATTGATTGAACCTGCTAAGGATTTGATCACGTACAAACGGAAGCAAACCACCCAATCTGGAATAAAAGACAGTTATATTTGCGTGAATCTAGGCGATATCCTTAAACACACGCATATAATTATGCACAAGTGCATTGTGTGAACGCTTGTAATTTGTAGCTGTGTGCAATAAAGCACACACTGACATCACTGCCAAGCCTTGTTGCGACAGATTATAGTGCTAATTAAAGGATTGCAATATACAGGTGTTTCATCGCACAACGATTTAGTATTTATTTTATTTAGGAAATTTATTGCTGTATTTTTCTGGAATGAGTAAATGAAACTTAACTTACTGAAATGTATTCCTGCACATACCCACTTCAAATTTAATTGTTAAATGTTTATAAATCTTTGGCTGTATGGAATTTCTAGTCTGCCATTCAACGTGTCAATGCAAAGTTGGTGATGATAGACTGATGTGTCATGAACTCATCTCTAGTGTCAACTGTCCCTTCAAGCATAAGTGTCGTGTGCCATGGTAACATGCACAGGGAAAAATTGTTCTATCATTTGACTTAGGGCAGAGAAAAAGGGCACTATCATTTCAGCTTAGTAACTTTTTCCCTGTGACAAGTTTGTGAGATTGATAGTAAATATGACCAGTGAACAATAATCTTATGTATTAGGTGTATATATATATATATATATATATATATATATATATATATACAGTGCGTCCCAAAAAGAACTATACACTTTTTAAATAGCTACCAAATAGGAATATATATGATTATTGGGGAAAAAATTTATAAATATATAAAGCTCATATCCTCAACTATCAATATGATACAAAAAATTCCAAAAATAACGCATGCTTCAGTGAGTAATGCCCACTTTTGTATAGGACACAAAAATTACCCTGCGCAGGAATTCACTATTCATTTTGCACCTGGTTATGGAACGCCATGATAAGTCAAAATTAATGATGGAATTAATCGGCCAACAAAGACAAAAATAAATTGAAGTACAGGCAAAAATCAATGATATGAAAACAAAACAGTAAAATATTACATTTTTGCATAATATTGATTGTTTTTTTAACTCTTGGTTCATTTTTGACTCTGTTTGCTGATTTATTCCATCATTAATTTTGACTCCTTCATGGCGGTTCATAACCACGTGCAAAATGAATAGTGAATTCCTGCGCAGGGTAATTTTTGTGTCCTTTACAAAAGTGGGCATTACTCACTGAAGCATGCGTTTTTTTCAGAATTTTTGGTGTCATAATGATAGTTAAGGATATGAGCTTTATATAAATATAAACATTTTACCCAAGAATCTTATTACCTTTATTTGGTAGCCATTTCAAAAGTGTATAGTTCTTTTTGGGATGCACTGTATATATATATATATAATAAAAAGTTATGTCCAAAAGCACCTAAAAGTGGCATTTGTACTCTACATATGAATCAATATTCGACCTTTAGGGTCATTCACAACTAGTTCAATGCCAGTTTTGAATTCTGTGGGACATACAAGCTTTGGAATGTTTTTTTGTTTGTTTTGTTTTGTTTTCCCTACCCTGAAGTACATGAGTGGGGATTTAATGATCTAAACTAGATTTTGTGCGTTAATCCCTACTGGAAAATTTAGGATATAATGCAAAAGTGTTTCAATATTTGTCACATGCCTGTACCTGTTGTTAAACAGTAATAACTCATTTGTACTATTTATTTAGGTTATAAAGGCATTAATAGGTGATGTGATCAAATGAATTCAGTAATTTGTCAGATGTGTTGATTTTGAGATATAGCCAGTTACAGTGTTCAAATCCCTTTGTATTTTGTTATTTTCAGCTGCACTAAATTGGCCATACCATTACAACAGTAACTCAAATAATTTAGTTGGGTTTACAGCAAAATCCAGCTCTAAATATGCTTATTATAACTTAAGACAATGGAAAAAAATTAAATTTGAGGTAAACTTAAGGCTACAGGACCTTTTGACATAGGAGATTTGGTCGTTCGTCGTAACTTGCGAGTCCTAATCGGCTATAGTGAAATTTGTAAAGATTTTAAATCAGGTGTGATGCTGAATCCAAATATCCAGTTACAATTTTGTGGGTCTTGTGGTTCTTCAATTATGATGTAAAAAGAGTTGAAATGGACCATCTTCATAAAATGACACATAACTGAAAAACCACAATACATTAAGAAATTATTTAAAGTGTACAAAATGTACGACTTGTATTCCATGACCAAGAAAAGCATTCAGGGTTTATTTGTCATTAATCTCCTATTCTAAACCATGAAAATTATCTTTTTGTAGCTGCGCTACAAAGAAAGCATCCTGTACCCTTAAGGGAATCTCTTAACCATGATTAAGTTAAAGGAAGCACATAGTTTAAGGGACTCATGGCGAGTGTTTTATTACACAAGTGTTAATGGTGAAAATGGCCACAGGACAAAAGTTCCTTCTAAGTCAGCAATATTTAATTCTCCATTTTCAGTGCCACAAAAATCTTCTTAATGTGTGTAATTATGGAAGTTATATCTCACTATGATAAATGCTTTTTCCTGACCCCCCCCCTATACTTCATGATCAATTTTGCCAAAACTGGTTTATGTCATTAAGAGACAATGCCGACGAACTGTTCAATACAGTTAGAGGAAGGGTAGTAAACAAAATCCAATGCAGTCATATTACATGTATCACATTTTTAAGTAAAATAAATTGTTTCTTCCATTACAAAATATTTTTGCAAGCAGGTCTTTTTATTTTGTTCACTAGTACCACATAAAATACTCCTGGCATTGCATGTCATCGTTAGATTTGCGATAGTATATTTAATTAGTTAATGCTAGAGTTCCATGTAATTATCTCCCAAAGAATTTAAAAGGTGGGTGATCCGTTCCACAGCATCATCCCCCACTTTACCGTATTGCATATATGGAGATTTCGGAACCACATGAATGTTAATATTTTCTCCATGATCCCTTTAGATATGAACAAAATATTATAGAGGGTTAGAGGATTAAAAAATTAATAAAAAAAATTTAAAGAAATCTTTTATATACATGCACATCTGACATTGCACCATTCTTGGTGTCCTCATACTCTGTGACTGAAGTACATGTATGAATACAGAGTTTCAAAGATGATGTTCAACTATGTGATTGTTTGGCAGAAGTGCATGACCACAGGAAAGATGCAATAGTATTATTATAAAGTCCTGATATTTGAAATCATATGCCAAGATAAGATTTTGAGACGAATGAAAGAGAGCAGGCACCAAAAGTCAATATATATATTTTGAAAACCTGCTCAAAGTGGCATTGTATTGTGTGCAGGTGCTAAAAATTGCTAAAAAATGTTTGATATTGCACAGAGTTTCAAAAACTTTCTCATAGATGCACCAAGTTTCTCTAAATTACATTAAGTTATGCAAAGTTCCCTTAAGTTGTGCAAACTTTTCCAAAGTTTCCTGAAAATGTGCTAAGTTGCACAAAATTGCTGGAAATGGCGCAAAGTTGTACAAAATTGCCTGAAATGGTGCAAAGTTGCGCAAAATTGCCCGAAATGGCGCAAAATTGCACAAAAATGCCGGAAAATGGCGCGAAGTTGCGTAAAATTGCTGGACATGGCGCAAAGTTGCACAAAATTGCCGGAAGTTGCGGAAAATTGCCAGAAATGGGCGCAAAATTGCCGGAAATGGCGCAAGGTTGCGCAAAATTGCCGGAAGTTGCGGAAAATTGCCAGAAATGGGCGCAAAATTGCCGGAAATGGCGCAAAGTTGCCCAAGCAAATGCAAAGTTGCCTAAACTTGCATGTCAACTTTGCATAATGTTGCGCAATCTTTGTCAATTTTTTCAATTTAAGGCAACTTCTGTCAATTTCCATTGTGACATGGGGCCTTAAGCCGCAAATCAATCCAGAAAAAATGAATGAAATCTTTGGTGAGTTTTTTTTTTTATATTCTAGATCCAAGTCTTTGTACAACATGTACCCAGGCATGGACAAAATGCCATCCATTCTCTGTTAATGCTTGTTCAAATATTGTTATGCTGATGCTGTTATAAGATTCAAAGTCATTGGGAAGAAAATGGATAATCATTTTTCAAAAGCAGCAACAGATCTATCATAATGAGTTTGTATTTTATAAATTTTACCGTTTGAGAACCTTGCATTCTCACTAGGGGAGTGAAGATTAAACTGAAAAAGAAGAATTTATAATTAATTCTTGATTTTGATTTATTTGCATTGTAAACTATTTGCCATTCTTAACCCTATCTAGGCCGGGGTATTTTGGGAGTTCCTATGGCCGGGGGGGGGGGGCCTCCCAGGCCCCCCCCTAAGATCTCGGCCGTCGACCGCGCGATCGCGCCGAAAATTGGCATGCGGGTTGCCTGGGGCATAATCTACAAGATTGCATAGTAATTTATTTCATGCGAATCGCTATTAAGTGATTATGCTAATTTATGCGTAATTAGTATGTGAAATCATACTTTTCCCTCTAACTCCCTAAATAAAGCTCTAAATGTACTAATTTTTGGCATAGAAACTCTTTGTGGTGTCCTTAGCAAGTGTACATGAAAAAAATTGTGATATCAAATCATTTTCTTATGTATTATATTGTTTTTTGCAATTTCTTATGTATTTCTTTGTTTTTTTGACCTTTTGTTTTTCATTGTTTTTTCAATGAAATTTGTTGGGGACTCTTCTCTGATCATAAAAAGCATAAAATGAATACATTTAGACTAGAAAAACTAAAAATAATCATACATTTATGAATTTTGGTTGAAAACACAATTTGCATTGACTTTGTACACGAAATCACGTTTTTGAGCAATTTCCGGTCTGACATGCACTTACATAGTGTTGCGTAATTTCGGAACCACGTACCCGGGTGACGCAAAATTGGTCTCAAAAGTTGCGCAAGACTTGAAAGTAAAAAGTCAGCGAGCGGCACGGTCAAAAAAATTCGCACAGCGAAAATATCGAGCAATTCATTGAGGGGGGCCTCCGAGGCCCCCCCCCCGGCCTAGAAGCGCGTTTCCGTTTTACACCCTGGCGAAGGCATTTTCCGGAAAAGTAGCCAAAAAGCGACTAGTGAAGAGTCTACACTCGTCGCTGGTTGCATGCAGCGTGCGACACAGGCGAGTCCACCACACTGATCTCTATAAAAAATCACCACCGCATGCAATTTGCACAGTTACTGATCAGAGCACAGAGTTCCTCGGCACTTCATGTACAGAGAGAGCGGCAGTCAGGAGTGAAATCCGAACATGCTTTTGCAGTCGCGTTGTTTATGATAGTTTTTTTTTTCTAAAAATAAATTATTAACTAAATGAATTATAGAATGACGGACAAAATCAAAATAAATAGATACTTATAATGAAAAGACAAACTGAAGTTTGATGGATTGATACACTTAGAAGCTGCCGAAAGACAAGATAGACAGATAGATAGATAGATAGATAGAAAGAGAGAGAGAGAGGTGGATAGATAGATAGAGAGAGAAAGAGGGAGAGATGGATGGATAGATAAATGAATAGAGAGAGGGGAGAGAGAGAGAGGTCGATATATAGAGGGAGAGGGGGAGAGAGAGAAAGAGAGAGAGAGAAGGATAGATATATAGATAGATAGATAGATAGAGAGAGAGAGATGTTGTAGATAGAAATATGGACGGACAAAGAGAAAGAGAGAAAAAAGACAGACAGATGCTAGAGAAGGAGAGAGATAGAGAATTTGAGAGACAGATAGATAGATGTTAGATAGATAGAAAGATAAAGAATGAGAGAGACAGAGAAGATAGACAAATTAACAGATAGATAGATACATAGATAGATAGATATATAGATAGAGAGAAATAGAGAAAGACAGACAGATGGATAGATGGATAGAGATAGATAGATGACTAAGAGATAGATAGATGTTAGATAGATAAAGAGGGAGAGAGACAAAGAATATTAACAAATTAACAGAAAGATAAGTTTAAAAAATAGATAGATAAATAGATAGAGAGAATAAGAGAAAGACAGACAGATGGATAGATAGATAGAGAGAGATATTAAATAGATAATTAAAGAATGAGAGAGACAGAGAAGATTATTAACAAATTAACAGATAGATAGATACTCTAGTTAAAAAATAGATAAATAGATAGAGAGAAATAGAGAAAGACAGACAGATGGATAGATAGATGGATATAGAGATAGATAGATGTCAGATAGATCAAGAATGAGAGAGAAGAGCGACAAATTAACATGTAGTTACATAGGTAGGTAGAGAGAGAGAAATAGAGAAAGACAGACAGATGGATGGATAGATAGAGATAGAGAATTTGAGATAGATAGATGTTAGATAAAGAATGAGAGAGACAGAGAAGATTATTAGATAGATAGATACTGCAGTTACATAGATAGATAGAGATAGAATTTGAGAGATAGATATATAGACAGATAGAGAGAAAGACAGACATCAGCAAATCGGCAAGGCAAATGATCAAGGCAAACATTCGTATTGAACCTGGAAAGTATAAGCTCAGCTGCATTTGCAAGTACGGTAATGTTCTGCGGATAACTTCGGTGCGGACTTTGGATCGCGCGCCCAGCTGATAATGTAAACAAACGTAGACGTAGACTCTTCACTAGTCGCTTTTTGGCTACTTTTCCGGAAAATGCCTTCGCCAGGGTGTAAAACGGAAACGCGCGGCCTAGACAGGGTTAAGTATTTGTCTTGTGGGGGACCAAAATCTTAGTTTGTGCTATATTAAAGCAAGATGATACTAAGAAAGATGGCTGCAAGGACCTTGCGGTAGTTCAGGTATGTACAAGTACAAAGAGATCTTGATAGTGGCAAAAAAGTTCAGGGTGCTACATATCTTTTTAGAAGCACCTGCCCTGACAAGTACAAAGAGATCTTGATAGTGGCAAAAAAGTTCATGGTGCTACATATCTTTTTAGAAGCACCTGCCCTGACGGGCAAGTAAATTATTAATTAGTTGGAAATTCCAATATACTTGCCTGAAAATCTGTTTCACTTGCCCGAAAAATCCTTGAAAAGAAAAATTTTCCCTCTTCAAAATAACATATTGCAGTTTTATAAACCATTTACTTTTTTTTCTCTTTTCACATGAACTGATGTATTTGTTATTGCATTTTTTTTCCATAGTGATTTTATCTTGCCTGCTATGACCAAATTTAGGGTTGATGAATCATATCGACACTATTTTTGTCTCGCCCACCAGAGGTGAAGGCGAGACTTAGGGATCCAAATGTTGTCTGTCGTCCATCCGTCACAAATCTAATGACATAATAACTCCACGACCGCAAGTCACTTTTCAATCAAACTTAGATGGTAGATGGACTTGGGGGACCTGTATATTATGCTACAGTCGGAGGTCACAAGGAAAGGTCAAAGGTCATTTTCAGGTCGATGTTAAAGTTTACATGCAAGACTCTCTTATGACACTTAACTCCGCAACCGTAAGTCAATTTTCAAACAAACTTGTATGGTAGATGGACTTGGGGGACCTGCATGTTATGCTGCATTCGGAGGTCATATTTTTGGTCAAAGGTCATTTTCAGGTCAACATTAAAGTTTACGTGCAAGGCTCTTATGACAAGTGTTATTCCATCCCAGTCATTTCACAATGAAGTTTTGATACAATTCTGTCCTGTGCCCTCGCAAATGACGATATTTCTGGTTATTTTCATAAGTGGGCGAGACACAAAATCGCTTTTGCCTTGTTGGTCATTCTACTTTGAGAATTTCTTGCCCAATTTGGGCTAGTGTTGGTCTTTACTTCAAAACACATGCCGACTCTTAACTTGCCCTGGGCAATCGGGCAAGTGCTTATGTAATACCCTGCAGTTGATTTAATCTAATTTACTGTTCATGTTATCGTAATGGTATGTTTGTGTGTGTTTTTTTCACAGAAAAAGCTGCAGTGCATTATCCCAGCGTTGACAGAAAGTATTTCAAGGAGGCAGCCAAAACCAAGCTATCAAACGAACGGCGGCTGTTGAAGAAGAGCCAACTTAAGGTTTAGTAGAGCTTCAATGGGGCAGGGTCTTATTCTGACAAGTCAACTTAAATTAGGAATTTAAGCACACATTTTGAACAAATTAACCCTGATTAAACTGGGGGGGGGGGCTTGACAAATTTCATCGCCACGCCGGCACGCACATTTTTTTTATCGTGTCACTTTCTGACTTTTTTCATTTAAATTTTCCTCATCTTTTTTAGACCAAATTTGCCACGCCTGGGTACACGTTTCCAAAATTATGCAATATTTTGGAAATGCATGTTGGTCCCTAAAAACTTTATGTGTACATATTCATTCATTGCAAATTGTGTTTTCAACCACAAATCATAAAGGTATAATTTTTTTACATATGTTTTATTAGATGGATATATTTTACATTATTTATGATTGCCTCGACAATTTTCGCGGTATATCTACTGCCCAAATTTTTTTGACCTCGCCGCTCGTTGACTTTTTACTCTCATGTCTCGCGCTGATGTTGAGACCAAATTTGTGACGCTCTGGTACGTGGTTACGAAACATTATGTAAGTGCACGTCAGACCCAAAATTCTCAGAAAGGTGATTTCTTGTACAAATCCAATGCAAATTGTGTATGTAGCCCAAAAATCGTAAATGTATTATTATTTCTACTTTTACTGATTAAACTTAATTAATTTTGACTTGTTTATGATCATAATCAAGTCTGGAACGATTTCCTTAAAAAAACAATAAAATACATAAGAAATCGGTCTTAGTACCAGAATTGTTTTTGTTCACAATTGTTAGGAATGCTATAAAGAATATCTTCACCTAAACATAGCATTCTAGGAGCTTTATTTAGTGAATCAGAGCAAAAGGTATGATTTTATGAATAAATTAGCATAATTCATATAAAATAAAAAATATATGAAATTTACCAATGCAACTGAGTAGATTAGGTCATTCTATACCATCATGCAAATTTTGGTTGTGATTGTGCAATCCAGTCTTGTACATGTAGTTAACGGCGAGCTCTATGTGTGTAAATTTTCGCAACTGAGATCTGGTGGTAAAAACCTGATCTCAAATAGCCCAGTTAAATCAGCGTTAATGCCTATAGATATGAAACTTTGTTTTTGTTGACTTTGTCAGAATGTGATCATGTCCCATATTGATACCACATATACACATTGATGTTCGTCAAGGCAGATTAAATGGCAAAAACAATTTTGCTGTCAACAGAAGATTGAAATCCAGTCAGTTCAACATTTTGTTTCATTCAGTGTTTTATTTCTCACCATATTTCCTGGTAATCTATTATTTCAGGGGCATTATAGCCCCCCCACTTTGCATGTTATATGATAAATGTATTATCACTTAAATGACTTTCTCCTTGCACAACAAGAACATTTTTTTTCTTAACTTTGGAACCGTGTACAAACATGGTTCCAAAGTTATGAAAAATTTGAAGTTCATGTCAGACCCCAAACTTGCTTTCTAAAAATTCAGTTTTATCTACAAATCTCATACAAATGCTGTTTCTTGCCAAAAAGTCACAACCAGCATAATATTCAGTTTTCATGGTTAATGTCAATATTTATAATCATAAAAGCTTTGCCCACAATTCAATTGAAAAGAACACATTTTTTTAAATGAAAAAAAAAAACCTCAAATATATAAGAATTTTCAAAAAGAATGAAACGCATAAGAAATCATAAAATCACAATGTCGATTACATGGCCTGTGTTTTCAGAAATGATTGGGTTTTCATTCAGTTTTCAAATCACATTGCCTTTATGACAAGATCCCTTCATTTAAGATATCGTGTATAAACATCAGATGGCCGTAGTGTACAGTAAGGTGACATTATTTATTGAAATTCATGTAACATTAAACTATGCAAACCATGCAGCTAGAACTCACTTGCCATTTCTATTGTCTGCCAAATTAGTATTATTAAAGAAAAATAACTTTATCAGGGTCAAGTGACAAAGTATGTGTGTGAAAGTGTATAAAAAATTCACCTTTTTTATTTTTGTACTGTAACAGTGTTTAACTGGAGATCTTGGATATGTTTTCTCTCATATTGGTTTATTGTCTCGCCCACCAGAGGTGAAGGCGAAACTTATGTCGTCCTGCACAAATCTAATGACACATAACCCCACAACCATAAGTAACTTCTCAACCAAACTCGGATGGTAGATGGACTTAGGGAACCTGCATGTCATGCTGAAGTCAGAGGTCACATGGTAAGGTCAAAGGTCATTTTTCAGGTCAACGTTAAAGATTACATGCAAGACACCTATCTCCACAACCGTTTGTCACTTTTCAACAAAACTTGGATGGTAGATGGACTTTAGGGATCTGCATGTTAGGTTGCAGTTGGAGGTCACATGGTATTAACCCTAAATAGACTGGGCTGTTTCGACGCCTAAGAAGACTGGGGGGGGACTGATTCACCCCCCCCCCCTATGATCTTGGCCGTCGCTCGGGCTATGGCATTATCTACAAAACTATTTTTTTGTGCAAAAATCTCATTGCTCATTAATTATGCTAATTTATGCATAAAATCATAAGTTTGCTCTAATTAATAAAATAATACATAATAATAATACATATAATTTATATAGCGTCTTTTCCATTTTGATTAAATGCTCAAGGCATTTAGGCCCCTAAAATGCCAATTTTTGTTTCACACATTCGAGATAAGCATCTGATCAAATTCATTTTTCAAAAATTTCAACATCACATTTATTTTCTTATGTATTCTATTTTTTTTTTATGTATTTCTTTGTGTTTTTACTTTTTTGTTTATTGTTTTTCAATGGAAATTTTTTGGGGACTTTATTTTGACCATAAACAAGATAAAATTGATTTTAAGCAGTAAAGGAAAAATAGTATATTCGTATAAGAGTAGGGGGAAACCCCGGTGTAGTGGTCCACCTGCATTCCCCCCAATCAGTTATATCGGGAGGAGAGACCTGCGGGTCATAGTGATTCAGTTCGCTTTTCGCCTCCCAGGCACAGGTGACGCCAAACAAATAATAATAGTACATTTTATGAATTTTGGCTAAAAACACTATCGGATTTGTACACAATTTTATGTTCTTGGGGTAATTTGGGTTCTGCATGCACTTACGTAATGTTGCGTTATTTTGGAACTGTGTACCTGGGGGTCACAATTTTGGTCTCAAAAGTTGCACAAGACTTGAAAGTAAAAAGTTGGTGAGCAACACTGTAAAAAAAATATCGCGAAAAATGTTGAGGGGGGCTGAATCAGCCGCCCCCCCCCTCCCCCGTCTTCTTAGGATTAAAGATCAAAGGTCATTTTCAAGTCAGTGTTAAAGTTTATATGCAAGACTCTCATATGACACCTGATTCTGCAACCAGAAGTTACTTTTCAACGAAACTTGGATCGCAGATGTACTTATGACCTGCATGATATGCTGCAGTCGGAGGTCATATGGTAAGGTCAAAGGTCATCTTCAGGTCAACATTAAAATTTATTTGCAAGGCTTTTATGACAAGTTTTGATACAATTCTGTTGCGTACCATCGCAAATCAAGATATATCTGGTTATTTTCATAAGTGGGCGAGACCCAAAATCGCTTTTACCGTTTTATGTATTACATCTGTGGATAATCAGATAGAAATAGTCTGCTATTTGCTTAACGTATGGCAGCATGAGCCCATCAAAGATAGATTGACGTCATGTAGTTATTTCCTTTACTGCATACCACAATTGTTTACTAGAGGTGGTAATTTGAATTACTGCATGGCCTAATTAATGACAGTGTATGAACAGCAGATGGCCATAGTGTACAGTAAGGTGACATTATTTATTGAAATTCATTTAACATTAACTATGCAAACCATGCAGCTTGAACTCACTACTTGCCATTTCTATTGTCTGCCAAATTAGTATTATGAAAGAAAAAATAACTTTATCAGGGTCAAGTGTCATATATTACTTTTAGGTGTGTGAAAGTACAGAAAAATTTAACTTTTTTATTTTTATATTTAGTGGGTGAACTAGAGATCATTTTGGATATGATGCTCTCTCTCATATTGGTTTATTTTATGTATTGTGGATAATCAGTAGATAATGAAATAGTCTGTTATTTGCTTAACATATCGTCGCACGCACCACGAACCGTCCTCTCTGCGCAGATACAGTGCGCTATCACACCTCGCGATTTCACCACGAAACGTCCTCTCTGTTACGATGCCCACTGTGGCGTAAATAATTCACTTCAAAAAAAAGGTAAAGATACGGGATGAAACTTAGGAACCTGAACTATGGAACAAAGACACCGGTATATAATTTGCTCTCCTTGTAGGTCCACTTATCGCTGGTTTTAAAAAACTTTTTTTTTTAGTGCGTTCTATGCAAAACTAACTTTCGCACCGAAGTGCGCAGAGAGGACGGTTCGTTGTGCATGCGACAATATGGAAGCATGAGCCCATCAAAAACAGAATAATGTGACTTTATGTCATGTAGTAATTCCTTTTTCTGCATATTATTTACTTCAGGGGGTAGTTTGAATTGCTGCATGACCTAAATAATGATATGTTCCAATTTTTATGGTCATTATTTCATTTCTATGCTACATGTAATTGTTTAATTGAAATTACTACATGACTCAAATAAGTATGAATGCAAAATGCTACATGACCTTCATTTTTTCATGTAGCGACATCAGGTATTGAACGTCATGAAGTTAAAGGTCAAGTCCACCTCAGAATGAATCAATAGAGAAAAATCAGATTTAAGCACAATGCTGAAAATTTCATAAAAATCGGATGTAAAATAAGAAAGTTATGACATTTGAAAGTTTTGCTTATTTTCAACAAAATAGTTATATGAACGAGCCAGTTACATCCAAATGAGAGAGTCGATGATGTCACTCACTATTTCTTTTGTTTTTTATTGTTTGAATTATACAATATTTCAATTTTTACGATTTTAACGATTAGGACCTCCTTGCCTGAAGCACGAAATGTTAAAATAATGGAATTCCACATGTTCAGGGAGGAATGAAACTTCATTTCACATGACAATGACGAGAAAATAACAATATTCATATTTCATATAATAAAATACAAAAAAAAATAGTGACTGAATGATGTCATCAACTCTCTCATTTGGATGTAGTAACTGGCTCCTTCATATAGCTATTTTGTTGAAAATAATCGAAACTTTAAATTGCCATAACTTTCTTGTTTTACATCCGAGTTTGATGAAATTTTCAGTGTTATGCCTGTTGATTATTTCTCTTTTTATTCAAATCAAGTTTTTGTTGGGGTGGACTTGTCCTTTAAATGGTTGCACAGTAATTCTGATTCAGGTCATGTTGTTCTTTGACTTGGTAGATGGTGTCAATAATCATGAAATGTAGCATATCAAATTACATGTTGCAATTCTGTTTTTGTGATGGGTTTAGGCTTACATTCATACATGACGTAAATTCTTGCATAAATCACGCTCTTTGATCTGTAATCAGAGCAATTCTGAGACAAGAAGACTGCAAAACAATGGTATGCCTCTTCAAAGTCAAGAGATTCATTTCAATATATTTTGGGGGAAGAGTAATTGTTTACTTCATATTTTTTCTAACCTATGGTAAACAATGTGAAATTTATTAAAATATGTCTTTTATTATTTATGGACTTTTGTGCAAAATGAAGTGATTGTGATTACCTCTTTATGTACTTTAAATTTATACTGGTGATCACCACATCATGTCATCGCTTACCATATTAGAACCATGCATTATCTGTACATGCACAAGTTGTCCATTATTTTATAACCTGGTTAAGTACAGGATGTTTTGCTTTTAGTATTAAGCCAACCAGGTGTTGACAAACGGGGGAAAATGCAATTGGTCAGATAGTACAGGGTTTTTTTTCCTTACAACCATATACTACATTTTCATTATAATACTGGGTATGCCTTGGTTACTTTCGCCAGCCCATGGCCTTCTGGCGAGTTGAAAATAGCTGATTTAATCATCCTTGTACAAGCTACAGGTACGGGGTTTGTATAGTAATACATAATATTGCTGTTTTGTCTCGCCGTAAGGCAACCAATCAGCAAATGTGACAGAGGCATTAATAATTCTTATTGTTGTGTAAGCATGAAGGATTCTGGGTCGAATCTAGCTTACTTTATGTGATCTCAAAATGGCAGAAATGAACAAAGTATGAAATAGTGAACGTAATTCATGTGGCATCAGAATGTTGGTGGATGTAAATCTTTTTTTTTTACATATATCCCAAAGATGAAATGTTGCATTACTCTAGCCATCATTTATATCAAAGATGTTTTGTGTGTAGTATAACTCATATGTAATAAAGATATATGTTTGAAAATGTCTTTGCAAATTTGTGATTTTTACCGCTTTTTCATTAGTGAAGATGCCATGGTTGTGCTGGACCACAAATATGCTCTAAATACCGCTCGGACTACAACGGGACAATATCATAGGATCGTCACAGGAAATCAACAAGAATACCCCTGGACAGTTCTGCAGGTTACCACAGTATAGTATCACAACAATGCATAAAAACCACAGGAATAGTACACAAACTATCACCGCAGGAACACAACAAGACAGTTCTGCTGGATTATATTCTTGTGCAACTGTCCTGTTCCTATGGCACACCACAGTACCACAGTAGAGTATCACAGGACAGTACTACAGGAAAACCTATAATCCTGTCCTGTGATACTGGCCTGTAGTATTCCTGTAGTAAGGTCCTGTGATACTGTGGACTTTATCACAGGAGAGTATTACAGGACAGTACTACAGGAATACCTGTAGTACTGTCCTGTCATACTGTCCACAGTATCACAGGAGAGTATTACAAGACAGTACTGCAGGAATACGACAGGCCAGTATCACAGGACAGTACTACAGGAATACGACAGGCCAGTATCACAGGACAGTACTACAGGAATACGACAGGCCAGTATCACAGGACAGTACTACAGGAATATGACAGGCCAGTATCACAGGACAGTACTTTTCACAAAGCATTTTACAAATATGAACTTTGATTTTTTAATTTTTTTTTTACTGATTTAAAAAAAAAAATTAGGGGCCTCTATCTAAGATGTTACAGGAGTTAAATGGGACATTTATGGGTAATTTTGTACAAATACAAAGTTTTTCCATTTTTGATTGTATGACCCATCACTTACATAATGTGATGGATGTTAATAACTCCCCCCCCAAAAAAAAAAGGCATTTGAATTATTTTTCATATGAAGATCTTGAGTCATTAAAAGTAATGAGTATGAAAAGGAAAATAACCATTAAAATGGATTATTAATATGGAGGTAATACTATCAATAAAGCAGTGATATTTTTGCCTATTTCAGTGATTTTTATTTCTTACGGTTGTTGGCATGTACTTGTCAGAGGTGTTAATGCACTCCTGAAATGATAACATTGAACAACTGTTATATTAATATGGAATAGGCCATTGTTTGCACTTGAAGCCTTTTAGTTACCTAAATAGTTTACCCATTTGTTTGTGTTCATTTTTTTTAATTTATTTTTTTTTCATTTTTGTTGTTGACCAGACTTCCAGACCCAAGTTCTGCTAAAGCTGCAGGCACTGGAGGAAGGACAAAAAAGGATCATGACGGCATTTAATGCTATGGGGGAGAAGCCCAAACCTTCCTCCTTGGAGTCTGCCGATTTGTGTGAGCCTTTTAGTGAGCCGTTGAATACTGTCGAAGACTTCAAGGTGCTAGAAGGGAGACTAAATGATGCTGAATGTAAGAGTCGTATGGTAAGTTTTACAAGATGAATAATCATGTGCATTTTCTCCACTTGGAATACACAAAGTAACCCAAGTTTCAAAGTGATGCATGCCCTGATTAATTTATAACCATGTTAAAAGATAAAAGTCACAATAGTTTCCAATTTCTTTATTTAAGACATTTTGGGAGGGGGTGGGAGGCCTGATCCAAGCAGTTTTTATCTTGATATTTCAGTACCTTGAGGAGGGCATCTTATTTTTACTTTTGACACACTTCAAGTTTCAGAATGATTACCCAATAGGATATAGGATTGTGATTAGCTGAATTGTGTGTGCTTAATAGGCAACCAGTTGAAATGGTCCTCAGGGGATGGATGTAGTGCACTATGCAGTAAATGCAGAATCTTGAATTAATGCAATGACCAGGGTACACTCTAAATCCTAGGTCCTTAACTGATATAGTGATGTTTTGGCGTGATATATATTTGTAGCTAATATAAGGCATATTAGATCTGATTTGGCCAAGGTCTGTGTGCATCTTTTAAATAGGTCAGGTAATATTTACTGCATCAGTGTAAAGTTTTATCTTGAAAGACCCCCATTGTACTGTGTATGAAAGAGAGGTGTAACTCATTTATTTGGAGGAAATTATGCAACATTGTAATTAACAAGGGTTCTTATATTTTTCAGATAACTTTCTTGAGTCTGATTGGCGGCAGTAAACTATCACAGACTGGGAGAAGGGTCATGCAAAAGCTGAGGACCAATCATCTTTGGTCGAAGTTCAACATCCTGGGAAGGAAAGGAAAGAGGTCCCTCAAGGCAACCAAGTTTTTCCCTGTCATCGTCAGTGAGTGTTTAGATTGAGTGATTAACCCTTCAGCACCTAGAGCCTGCGTGAAAAGTGTCGGTTTACTCACTTGCGGAAAGGGCTATGCTATGTTTCAATCAGATTTTTTCAATTAGTATTGCTCTTAATACATATTTTTTGTGCAGAATTTGGACAGCACACATCCAATGGGTTATCCACAACAAGTATGGGCAGGTTTCATCACATATTTTTGATACTGTCTTGACTATAGCATGCTTAAGTCAGGCGGTTTAGTGGGTAAGCTGACCGCGCTCTCAGGCGGCTTAGATACTAAAGGGTTAATATGACTACTTGTAAATAGCTTAATGAACTGTCATGACCATAAAAAAAGGAACTTGAGCAGCTCTTTACCCTCTATTAGCAGACATATTTTGTTTCCTGTTAATTGGCCTTTGAATGACAACTTATTAGATTTTGCATTGTCAGAGAGCTAATATTAGATATCATGAAATATTCCTCCCTATCTATGCTTGAAAATTTGTTTTGATTTTTTTTATATTAAAAAAAAATGATTTGTATAATACACATCCTATTGGACGATTATATTTGGAGGTTTGCCAAACTTCTACTCTGATTTTATTATAATGTTACATGGGATTTGCACATTTGTCCTTAGGAGCCAGCATGAAAAACCATGAGGGAACCACTGAACCTGAGGTGGAGGAAGTGATCGGTGACTATTTGAAGCGTACCCCATTTCTTCCCGGTGGGAATAAGCACAAGGTAAGTGCTGTTTTCACGCTATAAGAGAAAAATGGTATTCAGTCAAACTAAAACCGCAAGACTGAATCCAATTGAATAATTACTTTTGTGTAAGATGATAAAAAAGTGCTAAATTCATTTTATCAAAATGAAGATGCAAAACAACAGAAAATCACAAAATTAACACAGAATCTAATGTCCTGACACTCTGCATGCACAATGCAGGCTAGGATATTGTCTTCTCTCTTCCGTCATGGTAAGTCCCAGTTATCAGTCATCGGAGTGTCAAATTCTAGGAAACAAACTCATCATTTTTCATTTAAGATTTCTTGGCTGAATGACAGATCTGGGATTGCAGACTTACTGTACATTTAGAAAGGTCTTATATGTGAAGCATTTAACTCCTCCCCCAAAAAAAAAAAAAATAAATAAATAAATAAAATAAAAAATGAAATAAAAAAAATGGGAAAGTCAACACATATTTTTTCTATACAGGGTTTTTTTTTTTCTTACGGGTTACATGTGATGAGTGCCTTACATGTATGTGATTTTGTGTGCTGTAGGTTGGCCTTTTATTTTACACCCCTGATATTGGAAATGGGCACCAAGTAGCAAACCTAAATTTGATATAACATAAAAAGATATATGAATGTTTCATTATTTTGAATATTGCTTGATTACTCTAATTTTTTTGCAGAAAGTTCCAACTGTCCCTGTTCTAGATGTCAGCAATGATGACATTGAGGGCAACGATGATGTTGAGGATATGAAGGATTAACTGAGCACTATATCGTTTTCCAGGCTACCGGTATTGCCTGATTCAGGTATACATACATTCCGATTTCAGGATTATATGTATACGGGTCTGTCCATAAAGTTGGGGTACCTAAACGTGACATTTTTTCGTTTAATCATTCTAGTTTTAAAATGATGACTCACACAATTATGCTGTTTTATAGGAATATATTTGGTGCATCCAGGAAGCTTTTGAAGATCACAGATGAATTGTTTTGTGATAATTTTTGAAAAATATTTACAAAAATATGGTGGTGTCCGCTCAAAATATGTTACATCCACAACCACCGTTTTTTCAGATATACCAGCTCATCTATTATATGTTACATAACTAAAACATGCATGGTTACAGTGTTTTACATGGCTGGCTTAATGAAGCAAATCTTTGAACAGAAGCTTACTACCTTCCCCAAGTTTTTTATGAATGTTTGTTTTCGACCAAATGTCACAGGTTGTGGATGAACGGGACACCATGATATTTCTGCAACTTTCATCAATAACTCTGGAAATCAGTACACCCTCATTGCAGTTATTGTTGCATTGAATTAGATAGAGAGCCCATACTAAGCAGGCAAATATTTATCATCAAAAGCATTACATATTTACTGTTACATGTACATTGCAAAATGAGGAGTTGTGGATGTAACACGGACACGGTGTCCTGTTACATCCACAACGTCGTTTTTGTGTAATTATTCCAAAATACATTGTGGAACACTAGGTTTGTGATTTTCAGATGCTTTTTATTTTCACACAAGATAATTTAGGGTAGTTAAGAAAATTCTAACTGGACTATAGAAAAAATGGCTCAAAAGTACCCCAACTTTATGGACAGACCCATACGTTGTTTTAACAGTATTTAGAAGGCTGTCTTTAAATGAGTCCTTACATGATATTTGTTTTTCATTTTTTCAAATTTTTTTGTAATGTGTACATGTTAATTAATACATGAACTCTCATTTGAAAAGTTGTGCAAGAGAATTATGGTAGTGATAGACATAAAGTGCATATTCACTTGTAGTAAATGATAATTGCCACCGTAATTGCCGAGTTACATGAGTAAAGTACAGTCAACCTCAGCTAAGTCGAACAAAATAAGTCCCAATTTTCTCCCATTCATTCCTGTGTAAAAATCTTTCTCTAAGTCGAATTCCACAAGTCGAATTTTGCATAAGTGGACGCTTATTTCAAGTCTAGATTTGCATTAATACACGTTATTCACATCGCATAAGTCGAATTTCCTCCCTCGTACTTGTACATCACGAAAAATTGAAATAAGCATTCACTGCTTGTTGTCGTAAAAAAGGTGCAAGAGGAAACGAATAGCTGTCTTTATTCACACTTCATATCGTTACACATGGTCCCCGCTTATATCCTTACCAGTCCAGCTGATCATGAACATAAATCCCTCGGCCCTGGTTAGAGCACAGGTTTTTAACTTGCGGGCGTATCATTCTTATGCATAATACACATACCAGCTATCACAGCAAGCGGGCCCAATATGTCATGCATTGCACTGAATCAACTGAACAACGTGGTTTCTGTAATCCCACCCACATGACCACAAACTCCAACATGGTTTGCTGGCAATTCACGCATATGCGCTTATCAGGCCAAGCCACGCGACAAGACTTGTGTGAATGAAGGTACCCATGTTCTGGCTTGAACATCTTGCAGCTAGACGCGTGTATCCCTTGGCGGCAAAATATGAAACTACAAATGAAAGCACTTCATGAATACAGCAAAATGCTACTGTGGGCAGAATTAAATGGTCAATTCACAACATAAACTTACATTGGGTAATGACAGTACATTACAATCTCTAAGTAAAAAAAAAATTGACTTATGCGTAAGTTGAATTTCGCGTAAGTTGAATTTCGCGTAAGTCGAACTGATTTCGTCGGTCCCAATAGATTCGACTTAGGCGAGGTTGCCTGTAGATCATATGATTTCACTTTACTAAAAACTAATGGGTGGTGTGTCATTTTGTTATGAAATCCAAACATTTTCTCAGGTATGGAAATTACAGGTTCTATAAATCGCCCAAGTTAATTTTTATTGTGTGTGATGTTTCCAGTGATGCAAAAAGAGTTTTGACTATTAAAACTTGCCAGTTACTTATTAAGACCTCTCCCATAAGCCGCTTCATGTTATTCTCTACCCAATAAATCAGTCAAAATTGAAGAAAAAATGATTCCCGACATGGTGCCACTCAAACAGATCTAAAACAAAACTACACAACCAAAATTGATGTTCTTGGTATCAATATTCAATTGAAAGGATGCAATATTTGATGAACCCAGTCTTTCCATTTATTTTGGAAGATGGCCTGTACTGTTTTTTTTTTGGGGGGGCACCCTGTATTTGGATTGCCCATTTATCTGTTCATTGTTTTTTTTATAATTATGTTAGCTTGGACATAATTTCATTTTGAGAAAATTGTTCCACGTCTCAGATGTTACTTGAATTTAGTTTTGTCCTGTAAACTTGTGTAGAAGCACATTTAAGATAGCGTTTCTAGCCTTTCCAATTTGAGGCATTCAGTGTGATGCACCATTTTCTACTCCTGCATGGAGTTGATCATGGTTTTGGGTATTAAATTTTACTGTTTTTAATGTTTGAGTGTTGATATATAAGCGTACAATAATTGACAAAAATGTATTGAGCTTGCTTATAAGTTAGCATTTACATTCATTGTCTTCCATCATATTTCCATCATACTTTTATTGCGAAGAACTATGTCAAGGTAAATTCCTGAAAAGTATGATTTTGTAGTGGCATGCTCTCACAACTGGCAAAGAAACATTTTTCATTACAATATGTTAACAAAAAATATTCAAAGTCAAGGTTTTTTCTGGAAAAGTATGTTTTATAACATGCCCTCAAAACTTGGAAAAAACCAGTTTGCACAGGTTACTTTCACACAATATTGTAGATATTTTTTAGCTGATATTGTAAGTGTCCTTGTCCTTATTGGAGCAATAGTGGACTATATCTTTGATTTGTAAACTTTTTAAACTTATTTAGAAAAAAAAAGTGATACCAGGAAGTATATTCCTTTCTAACAGTTTGATTTTAATGCAGAAGCATGATAACTTGGTTGATTTTGTTTACTTTAAGAACGGAAACATGTTTAATGTATGTAAGGAAGTGTTGATTTAGTGGACTGTATCTTTGATTTGTAAACATTTTTTACTTGTTTAGAAAAAAAGTGATACCAGGAAGTATATTCCTTTCTAACAGTTTGATTTTTAACGCAGAACATGATAACTTGGTTGATTTTGTTTACTTTAAGAACGGAAACATGTTTAATGTAAGGTAGCGTTGAATTTTTACGTACATCCTTAATTATCCTTGATTTTTCTTGATTATAATTATATAGTAATGTATCATTAATGGCACTGTTATTCAACGACTTTCCAGTTAGAGGAATTCAGTGTAATGTGAAATGTTCTCATCCTGCATGGAGTTGATCACGATTTTGAATCAATTTACATTTTTTAATGTTTGAGTGTTGATATATAAGAAAAAAAAGACAAGAAAATGCATTGCTGACTAGTGTGTTTTTATTGTGTAATATACGTAGATAATACCCAACATATGGTATTGTACAGAAAAACAGAAATACCCAACAACTGGGAAAATTATCCCATTTTATGGTTAAAATAATGTAGGGAGTACTCAAAAATTGGGTAAACATTTTTGCCCAAAAGTTGGGCATAAAAGTTTACCCAAAACGTTGGGAAAAAAATACCCAATAGTTGGTTGGGTTGACAACTGCCCAATGTTGGGCAAAATGTTGGGTAAAATATTACCCATTTTTTTGAAGTATATGGTCCATGCCCTTATTGTCTTGGATTCTTTAAGAGGAATGATCTATGGAAACATACAAGGTATCTTTGTCATGGTTAGGATCGTGAAGAGACAACAATATCTGCTGGACAGATTAAGCTGGAATCTGATTTACTCCTAGACAAGGGGCCAGGAGCATCAGCATACGTTAAGGAAGTGCTAGCAACAATGAAAGATGATGACATTACTATGATTGTGAAAAATGATCCACTAATCATTCAACTAGGTAACCATGAGGGGAGAAAGTGCACGGGAGTAGATTCACAAAAGAGGAAACACTATATTAGTCAGGAGATGCGCAGAATAGGGAGGTTGCTACAAAACCTCAGAATGCTTGATCACAATGGGCAATCCACGCTGGATCAGTTTATAAAACCCAAAAACTTTGACAGGTTCATAGAGGCTGTGCAAATTACAGCAGGGAGTGGTGAAAGCAAAGAAAGCTCACCGTCACTAGCTTTGAGGTTAGGAAATGCCATATCAAAGGCAGCAATGATAAAGAAATGTATGGCATTAAGGATGTATGATGATAATCCCACATTAAGCAAAGAAAGGGAGCAAGAAGCAAAGAATTTCATGACTTTGAAGAATACTGAATGTGCAGAGAAGGTATCACGTGAAGCCTTAAATACCATGGCAAAGAGAAAGTATGAGAAGGTAGTAGAGCTTCCTTTATCTGATGATTTGAAGAAGTTCTCAGAATTTTTACATCAGGAGATAGAGGCATGCAAAGACCTGACAGATCCAACAACATATAGGAGATGTGAAACCCTTGTTTTGGCAAGACTTACGACATTTAACAAAAGAAGAGGAGAGATGGAGCAGCCAAAGTAAGTTTAAAATTGGTATTAAATGGGCAGAATGCAAGAGTATCAAAAAGAGTTTTACAACACATTTCAAATTGTTTCTAATTAGGCATATAATTTATTTCAAATACATTTATTTTATTTCAAATACATGTCATCAAAAGATTTTTCTTTAAAAAGCCAAACATGTGCTTTTTCCCTATTTACATAAACAGTATCTTTTGGAGAGGGGTGCATTTATGTGTCTTCAGAGGTTGCAAATTTGCTCTTTTATTTGCAGTTTCTATCAGAGAAAAAAATTCACACTGGAGATAAGGGGGCACCTCAACAATATGAATATTTCACACATGACTTCAACCTGATTCATCCCATCTGGTACTGCAAGCAATCGGTTCAGGCCACCAAGAAAGTGTGTCTAAATTAAGTACCTGCACTTTAAACTGCACACAACATTTGGAAATGATGCCATTCATACAGGGCTAAATCTGATTAAACAGTTGGGAAAATAGATCAAGGATTTAATCTTATTTCAAACTTTTTGACTACAAAAAATTCTGTATCATGGTTACAGTGCTCGTTTTGTCTCATTACAGGAGATTTTAGGGCCTAAAGATAATATTCCCTTCGGGCAAAAAATAGGTGAAAATATGACTAGTTGTGATACAACCCCAATTACAGTACAGGCCCAAAGTTTGGGGCCACCCTCAGATTTGAAAGAAAATCATACATACACTGCATTTGTTATCATTCAAATGTAATGATGCTGAATGAGCTATGGCAGTTACATTACATCACACAAGCATATTTCTAACCCTTTTTGAGTACTTCTGTGAACCCCAGTCGTTTTTCGTAATATATTCAAATTTTATGCATGCCTTAAAAGTAAGAATTATTTTTGACATTCTGAAAGCTTGTCTGACATAGCAACAGATGATATAAGTAAACTGGATTCTAGCAATTGAATTTTAATTAAAAGAACATGCTAAAGGAATAACTCATCTCTATAATATTCCCGGGAATGAAACATCCATAAATTTGAATTCATTAGGAAAATGGTCTGTTCCAGTCTGTTTACGGAGGCCTACACTGTTAGACCGCTGTGTAAAATCGGTGCTGTGTACGAACGGTTGTGTATCTTTTTTTCAAAACCCTGCGTAATCTTACCCGAGTTACGTTAAATATGGGTTGCGTAAAGAGTTTCTTCAATAAGAGGTTACAATTTCACGTCAATTCCCGCCAAGCATCCCGTTTCACAACAGTTGTGTACATGAATTTACCACGTGACTTGAGACAGCCAATCAGCCGTCATAAAAGTTTTACGCAAACTTTTGATATACAAAATGGAGAGTGTCAAGGAATTGCTTTGCGAATGGGGGTTCGAGTCACGTCAGCCGTCAAAAATTTTGAGGGTAAGTGTGATTTTTGGAAGTATTTTTATTAAGAAAGTGTAATGTAGATTGTGATGGATCCGAGTGTGGTCGAATATGCTTTAGCTACAGATCTAACGTTAGATTAGAGAGCAGTGAGTTGGATCGACAGTGCATGACTGAGTGCGAGTGGTGCGTGTGCGATTGATTGGCTACCGCGTTACTACAGGCACCGTACCGGTACCTGGCCTTCTCAGTCCGCAGCTGGTCGGCGATGCGAATTCAGCGGTGCGGTATTCTACCTACCGCATGGTTGAACCACTTATCCAGTGTACAAGGTTATGAATAACTTTGTCCTGAGTTAGTAACCCCTGTGTGGTGAAATAATGTGGGTAATGCTTGGCTTATTTTCTCTTGTTTTGGGGGATAGACTCTATGGCTGCTTGAAGTTGAAGCCTTGATTGTTTCTAATTCTAGTCACTGTCACTCAGTTCCAATCTAACTTAGATTGAAACTGTGTGATACTAGTCAAGTGTAGAAACAATCAAGGCTTCAATTTCAAGCATTAAAGATTCTAAGTAAGTGTGCCAAAATTCGACATGTGCCGCCTAAGTTGGATGTTTTTTCTTGATCAAGTTAGGCTTTTATGCAATATTTTTTGTTCTAAAATTTCTTTTCAGAAAATGATGTTTGCAGCAATATTTGTTAAATATATTTGTCTAATTTTAATTGCAATGTTCATTTTATAATTCTATCTCAATAGGTAATAAAATCTTGAAATGAATCGCCATGTTTTACGCCCATCATTCGACATCCCCCGCCTTTCATTCGACATTCAAAAGTCAATGCGTGCTGCTGAATTGCACCGCATGCGATGTGCAACCCAGAAGTTGCCGCGGCCGTTCGCTCCCGCATTGCAACATCTCTTGATAAATTTGTTTTACTCTAACGTTAGAGTTACAATTAAAGATGGCATGAATAAAGTAGAAAACTTAAATATGTGGCAATATATTTTGTTACTTGTCATAATTTGGTGAAAATGGCATGGATCTCACTTTAGCTGTAAAATGTCTTTTTAAGTGATTTTTGTACTCTGTAATTTCAGAGGCCTACATGTATGGAGCTGAGTGAGGATGAGGATCGAGTTTTGCAAGATAAAACAACACCAAAACCAAGAAAGAGGGCCAGATGCCCCTATGAATTTGTAAGTATTTGTAAGACTATAAATATGAATGTGGGGTGTTAGATCTACATATATACCGTTTGTTGCTAAATCATTCCATGTACATGATTCAATTAATTGATTGCTTTGACTATTTTTAAATTTGTTTAATGGTTAAAGTGATTGGTTAACATTGGTTTGAATTTTAAAAAATCTTAGCTAGAAAGTCAATTTTGTCACCTGTCTGTGATATGTCACAAAAATGAAGTCAATAAAAAATTGCATACGAAAATAATTATTTAGTGCTTCAAAAACTTAAATATAGAGTGACCGGAAACACCATCTTAATTTCATCCCATACACTTATGTGTACTATTTAGGTGTCTATACGACGCCTATTTACAAAATCGGGATTTGCCTTGTAGTTTTAGCTTTTCATTCTCAATAATGGTTGTTTTCAGGGTTTATTAGTTCTAATACATGCACTTGTACACATTTTTCATCTTGGTTTGAGAATTTTTTAAATCAGCTGCTCACAAAGTTAAACAATACCTTTAAGCCTACGGTAAAACATGATGGTGGGCCCCAAGTCTGCACACCAAACAATTTGAGTTAAGATTTAACATGAATTTCTTATTTCACAAAATATTTTGGTTAGTAATGTTCCTTATATTATTAAGAGTAAGTGTACCCAATTTCTCATTGAAAAATGAAAGAAAATATAGAATTTCCTTGAAAAAACCTTGGGCAGTCATTTTCAGATTGAAAAAAAAATTGGTATAACCCCATGTCTGCGCACTCATTCACTTTGCACATGATTCAGGAATTTTGATGACAAAGGCTGCATTTTGAGGCTGTCACATTAAATGCCCTGAATTCATTATTTTTCCACCATTTTGAGTCGGATTTTTTTATGAATACCTGTCTATGTATTGCATGTGTAAAGTTCATGCTTGTTGCATATCTTCTTTTACTAGAATCGTGCAGATAGGCGGGTGCACAGACTTGGGAGACCGCGCAGATATGGGGGAACTGATACTTGATTATAGATCTTGCCCCATTGATGTTATATGGGTCATGGAGGGCTGTTTGGCTGAGCTATATCAATCAAAATGATGATAATCATAATAGATTTATGAAATTGTTTTTTATTCAGGATGTTGAAAGCATCATTTTGAAAGGTAGAAATGGAAGGGGCTTGCGGGAGGCATTAACTCGAGGACGGGTTCTAAACAACAGCGAGAGAATTCAACTCAATCGAGTGTTGGTTAGCCATCTAATTGAAGAGCATTGATGGAAGTGTATTTGGGGGTTGAATTTGCGCCTATTTCCTCTGCATATCTCTTCGAACAGTCATTACGTCCCCTATAGATTGCTGCATGCTCAAAATTATGTTTTTTCTCACCTGTTTGAAGCTCAGATTAAAAAGAAGGGAACCTTCCATCATGCCTGGCCATCAACATGAAATAACCTCACTCAAGTGATTAGAAATAGCAGTTCATCTGGCACCCGACTTTTGCTTAATTATCCTGAAATGCACCAAGTGAAATTAAAGGGCTAGTCCACCCCAGAAAAAATCCCCAGATTCAATAGAAAACAAGTGGAATGCCTCTGGCCATCTAACCTGCATCACGCGGTTCAATATAGCAGCAGTGCTGACTTTGAATACTACTCTAACTCGCACAAGATGTTCAGTGATACATGGTTACTCTTATGTCCACTTTTTATGAACTAGACCAATAAACTTACAGCTCTAGATATGATGGTTATTCAACAAAAAAAACCCAACATGGCCAAAGTTCATTGACCTTACATGACCTTTGACCTTGATCATGTGACCTGAAACTCGAACAGGATGTTCAGTGATACTTGATTACTCTAATGTCCAAGTTTAATGAACTAGACCAATAAACTTTCAAAGTTATGATGGTAATTCAACAGATACCCCCGATTCGGCCAAAGTTCATTGACCCTAAATAACCTTTGACCTTAATCATGAGACCTGAAACTTGCACAAAATTTTCAGTGATGCTTGATTACTATTATGTCCAAGTTTCATGAATCAGATCCATAAACTTTCAAAGTTATGATGGGAATTCAACAGATATCCCCAATTCGGCCAAAGTTCATTGACCCTAAATGACCTTTGACCTTGGTCATGTGACGTGAAACTCATGCAGGATGTTCAGTGATACTTGATTAACCTTATGTCCAAGTTTCATGGACTAGGTCCATATATTTTCTAAGTTATGATGACATTTCAAAAACTTAACCTCAGGTTAAGATTTCGATGTTGAATCCTCCAACATGGTCTAAGTTCATTGACCCTAAATGACCTTTGACCTTGGTCATGTGACATGAAACTCTAATAGGATGTTCAGTAATACTTGATTAACCTTATGGCCAAGTTTTATTAACTAGGTCCATATACTTTCTAAGTTGACATCATTTCAAAAACTTAACCTCAGGTTAAGATTTGATGTTGACGCTGCCGCCGCCGTCGGAAAAGCGGCGCCTATAGTCTCACTTTGCTTCGCAGGTGAGACAAAAATCAAACAAGAATAAAACTGAAAATTTAATCAAAATCTGTTGTAAAATAAGGAAGTAATGACATTTTAGTTTTGCTTATTTTTCACAAAACAGCACAACTCAGTGATATGCAAATGAGAGAGTTGATGATGTCACTCACTATTTCTTTTGTGTTTTATTGTATGAATAATGTAATATTTCAATTTTCACAGATTTTACAATAAGGCCCCTCTTGGTTGAGCCACAAAACGTTAAAACACTGGCAGTTCCACTTGTTCAGGAAGGAATAAAAGTTTGTTTATCATGACAATGAGGAGAAAATTAAAATATTCCATATTGCATGTAACAAAATGCAAAAGAAATAGTGAGTGGCCTACATCATAAGGTGCCTTATTTGTATATCTACCAGGATGTGCATATAATGTAGGTGATTGTTTTGTGATATTAAGTGAAACTTTGTAATTTTCTTATCTTACATCTGATTTTGATTAAACTTTCAGTGTTATGCTTGTTTGATTTTTCTCTATTTATTCCAATCAACTTTTTATTTGGGTGGACTTGTTGATATGGAGATTTTTGTGTAGAAATTTGCATGGTTAAATTTGTTTAATAATTATTTCTTACAAACTTCAATTCACACTTGTAGTTCACGTATGAAATGCAAGTACCGGATATCAGCATGATTGTGATTTTGGCAGACGAGATTGGAAGGCCCACCCACTTACATGTAGTCTCAAAAGTCCAAACCAGCCCAATTTTTCAAGTTTAAACATATTGTTTAAATGGGGATACAGTTCATTATCTCTACCTCTTAATATGACTTTACCTCTTTCTTCTATTGTACTTCTGATCATATTTACAGTACATGTTATTAATATTTTTGGCAAATTTCATCTTTTGCATTTTTAATCAAATCAAATCTTGTTTTGTATATTCAATCTGTTTTACTCCTATTTTTTGAAAGCCCACCATCACAAGTGAAGGAAAGCCTTGCGCACAGCCTTGTGGATCAATTCAAAATTTTGAAGGACATCAACGGAATCACAGGATATGTAAGTATCTTGTATTCTTGTTTGGGGGTACTGTGGAAGCAAGGATAGCAAACATAAGAAAAGCAGCCCAAAACAATAGCCCTTTGATGTAAAACAGTGCACTAGTTGAACTTTAATTTGGTCTCAAAAGATGCTCGAGACTTGAAAGTATAATCTCTGTGAGCGGCACGGTCAAAAAATTTCGGGCAGCGGAATTATCACTGAAAAGGCCGTGGAGGCCCCCCACCCCTCTGCACCATGGCCTTTTAGGGTGAAGAGGAGAATAATGGCAGAATTGTTGACTACTGTGGACCGGAGAGCAACCCTTCCAGAATCCTTGAATTATTTATAATCTCTAAAAACCAAATGGTGTGCAAGGCACATTTTGTTTATCTTGACATCCTATCACATTATAACTTAGCATTGCAGTAAAAAATTGAAGGGTGGCTGTCCTAAAAACAATGTTGTGTCAATTTGTATGTTATTTTGGACAAGGAATTCATTTTTAACAACAATAAATGGATAAATACTGTCTTTTAACTTAAAGGACAAGTCCACTCCAACAAAAACTTGATTTGAATAAAAAGAGAAAAATTCAACAAGCATAACACTGAAAATTTCATCAAAATCGGATATAAAATAAGTTATGACATTTTGAATTTTCGCTTTATTTCGCAAAACGGTTATATGAACGAGCCAGTTACATCCAAATGAGAGAGTCGATGATGTCACTCACTCACTATTTCTTTTGTTTTTTATTGTTTGAAATATGAAATATTTTGATTTTCTTGTCATTTCCATGTGAAATGAAGTTTCATTCCTCCCTGAACACGTGGAATTCCTTTATTTTAACATTTTGTGCTTCAGGCAAGGAGGTCCTAGTCGTCATATTCGTAAAAATTGAAAAATTGTAGAATTCAAACAATAAGAAACAAAAGAAATAGTGAGTGAGTGACATCATCGACTCTCAATAAGCGAAACTTTGAAATGTCATAACTTTTTTATTTTACATCCGATTTTGATGAAATCTTCAGCATTGTGCTTGTCTGATTTTTCTCTCTCTCAGCTACTTTATCATCGATTGATGTAGACGGTGTTACATATACCATTGACTATTTTATTGGTAAAGATCTTAAATTCATGAACATGGTGTCAGGAATAGATAGTTGTTGCTGTTCATATAGCTGTGTATGGTGCAAATGTCCCTCTGAAGAGTTTTGTGATATTTCTTCTGATTGGTCTGCAAGTGGTATCAGACAAGCAGCAAGGTCGGTTGAGGAAATTAGTTCGTGCTCAAAAAAGAAAACAAAAAATGGAAAGTTCAACTGCAGGCCCCATGTCACAGTGGAAATTGACAAAAGTTGCCAAAAATTGACAAAATTGACCAAAGTTGCACAAAATTGTACAAAATTGCATAAACTTTTCACAAAGTTGCTCAAAATTGCGCAAAGTTGTACAAAGTTGCATAAACTTTTCACAAAGTTGCACAAAATTGCGCAAAATTGTACAAAGTTGCACAAACTTTTCTCAAAGTTGCACTAAATTGCGCAAAATTGTACAAAGTTGCACAAACTTTTCTCAAAGTTGCACTAAATTGCGCAAAATTGTACAAAGTTGCACAAACTTTTCTCAAAGTTGCACTAAATTGCGCAAAATTGTACAAATTTTTCACAAAGTTGCAAAAAATTGCGTAAAGTTGTACAAAGTTGCATAAACTTCTCACGAAGTTGCACAAAAATGTGCAAAGTTGTACAAAGTTGCATGACCTTCTCACAAAGTTGCAAAAAATTGCGCAAAGTTGTACAAAGTTACATTAACTTTTCACAAAGTTATGCAAAATTGCGCAAAGGTTCACAAAGTCACATAAAATTGTACTAAGTTCCATTAACTTCTCACAAAATTCCACTTTCTGCTCCCTTCCCCAAAATGAATTAAAACTTGAATTCTAGCTGCACCATTGAAAACACTTGTGCGAAGTTGCAATGCAAAGCTTTGCACGTGTGCATTAACGTAATCGTGCACAATTAAACATGCATCGCAACTGCTCGAGTACATGCGTGCGTGTTCACCGTCAACCGCGGACAGCTTTACGAAAACACACCTTCAAACCGAGGACACACACGAAACCGAGGACTGTCCTCGCTTGGAGCTACAGTTTGTTAGCTTAAGTTTAAGCTTCTAGCTACGCTGTTGAAATTTCGAGCTTTTCTGAGCAGAGGCCACGTTTGGATGGTCTTGAACTTATTCGTGGGTATTATTTTGCACTCAGAGCAGAGCTTTGAATGCATTATCAGAGACCTGAAATGAGCTGCATTGACTTTATTTCGGTAAGTTTTGTTTGACATTATTTAATCATCAAAGGCTGTAAATGGGCTACATCTACATCTCAGCCTTAGGGGCCCAGACCGGTATAGAGTCTTGGCTTTATAATTTTAGTTAGACCCTATGCAACCCAGGGAGCTCCGGCCCGCGAAGCGGGGCCGGAGCCCAGCCCATCGCTCATTCACACTCCGACCGTAACAGGGGTATTTATGGTTATCAATACGAGTCAAGTAAAAGGTGGAAACATAAATTAAGCACTTACATGTATTATATGGATGATGGTCTTACTAAGGACAGCATCCAGACATCGGGTCAAAGGCTCGAACCTAAAAAAACCCGATAAGTTCTGTCGCGGTACCACTCCATCTTTCAAAATTCTATAGGGCCTACAAAATGGCAGATTACCGATTGAGAGACAAGGGCGCGTGCGCAAAGAAAACAGATTCGATCGAAATTTGATGAACTTCGCCAAATTCGCGCATGCGCCCAACAGCGCAGGTACAAGTCTCAATCGAACAATTGAACGTGCACTGTTGGGCGCATGCGCGAATTTGGCGAAGTTCATCAAATTTCGATCGAATCTGTGAGCTGCTCGGTGAAGGGCCTGTTTATGTAAAGGACAATGCTGAAAATTACATCAAATAGGATGTAAAATGATAAAGTTATGACAGTTTAAAGTCTTGCTTAATTCCACAAAACACTTAGACCTATATGTCCACATTCTGGTCAGTTTAGAATTGAGGGGGTCCGATGACGTCACTATCTCTTTTGTAGTTTATTGTATGAAATATGGAATATCATATTTCTTTTCTCATAAAACTTTAAACAATTAGGTTTGATACCTCCCTGAACATTTGGAAAATCAATTTTTGCAACATCAATAAAAACCTTCCTTATTGTCAAAAGTGCTAAAATTGATATATTCTATATTTTATATAATAACAAACAAAAGAAATAGTGAGTGTGTGATATCATCGGCTGTCTCGACCATTTGCCTATCACCCATGTTGTGCACGACAGATTTGTGAAAATATATGAAATTTTCTAAACTTTCTCCTTTCACGTACGATTTTGATGAAATAATCAACATGTATGCTTGTTTGAGTTTTCTTTGTTCATACAATTCCACTTTTTGTTGGGGTGTACTTGCTTACAGAGAAAAACCTCTACAGAGAATATATCTAGGTGTTGTGGATCAATCCCACTTCCCCGGACTATGAACCACGAGGTTCAGGGTTCAAATCCCACCGCAGCACTAAGTAATGTCCATTGGCAAAACATGAATCTACGTTTGCAACTCTCCACCCAGGTGTAAATGGGTGTAGGAATGAATTCCTTCAATGCTGTGAGCGCTTATGACGCCTAGCTTAGCTGGGGTAATATTGTAGCGCCTTGAGCATCATAATGATGGATACCGGTATGTGCGCTATTCAAATATCAAATATTATTATTATTAGAACAATAAGAAAACTCAATCTATCTTTTACATAATTTTCAAAGAAAAATTAGCTGTGTTCAAACTTATAAGCAAATCAAAATTTGGAATTGATTCAGTTGATAATTATGCCATTCCGCCAGGGGCATTCCACTTGTTTTATACGAATAATTGGCTGAATATTCCAGAATATCAAATTGTCGTAATTATGTTGTGAATTGTATAATGTATATACTTCATTCAAACTGCTCATTTTGAACATTGGCTGAAAAGGGGCTAATTAGTTTTACATGCCTACACTACCTGAAATTGTCAGTGTTTCATCCTGACACATAATGTCTCTGGGGCATTAAGGGACACAAATATCCTGACTGGGTTTTACAGTTGTGCAACAGATTAGAGGAGCTGTTGAAGGCTAGCGGGACGTTTGGGAACCCTAGTCTAACAACTAATGAAAATTGAACATTCATCAATTAGTTTATTAATTGTGAATGTTCTTTTTCAGAAATGTTTCTGTTACAGATGATGGAACTGAGAGAAGGAGAAAACAGCTTTAGTTACTTCATCTCCAGATGTCATATTGAATAGCCTGCAGTTACTGTCCATTTACAACTTCATGGGTAAGCACAGAAAAGAAGCAAGAAGGGCATATTTGAAAAGAAGAAGATCAGCAATGAGAGAAACAAAATTAGCTGGGAATGATTTGGATGATACCCAAATGAGTCACATGAAAATTGATAGCCCAGCTAATGAAGATAACAGCCATTGCATCCAAACCAAAATGACTGAAAAACACACCCCTTTATTCTGTACGCCGCCAAAGTCAAAGTCATCATCAGCACTGCTACCATCATCAAATATGTCAAATTCATCAGCACTGCTGCCATCATCAAATACGTCGAATTCATCAGCACTGCTACCATCGTCGTCAAATACGTTGAAGTCATCAGCGCTGCTACCATCATCGTCAAATACATCTAAGTCATCAGCACTGCTAGCATCGTCGTCAAATACGTCAAAGTCATCAGCACTGCTACCATCATTGTCAAATACATCTAAGTCCTCAGCACTGCTAGCATCGTCGTCAAATATGTCAAAGTCATCAGCGCTGCTACCATCATCGTCAAATACATCTAAGTCATCAGCACTGCTAGCATCGTCGTCAAATACGTTGAAGTCATCAGCGCTGCTACCATCATCGTCAAATACATCTAAGTCATCAGCACTGCTAGCATCGTCGTCAAATACGTCAAAGTCATCAGCGCTGCTAGCATCGTCGTCAAATACGTCAAAGTCATCAGCGCTGCTACCATCATCGTCAAATACATCTAAGTCATCAGCACTGCTAGCATCATCGTCAAATACGTCAAAGTCATCAGCACTGCTACCATCATTGTCAAATACATCTACATGTAAGTCATCAGCACTGCTATCATCATCATCAATGTCATCATCTTCAACAGTTGCACTTTTAAGAAGAAGTATTCCAAGGAAAGTGCTAAATGACTGTCTTTTCACATAGTGGAATGAGTACAGACTGTTATATAAACAGTTTACTCTAATCAAAAGACGCCTAAATGTTATAGAGCATGGAGAGGGGGGTGGAAGTTTAAATTGATTGGTGTACTTGATGTGAAATAAACAACATTGATTGCTTAAGGCAAGTACATGTATAAGGGGCTAAATTTAATTGGTCTGGGATGTTGAATATGTCTATAAATGTAGTAGCCTATTTTACAGCAATACTGCAAAACTAGAGCAAACTGATGCAATACCGGCTATCTTGAGCACTGACCATAGATGAATTAGGCTTTAGCCTATTGCATTTGTAGGCCTACAGTATTCTATTGGGCTGGTGATTATCTACTGTAGTTGGTCTTACAGTAGACCAGGTTAGAATTTGAAAGATGTTCTAGATGTTCTTGATGCCTTGATATCAAAATCATGTGACAGCGAACATCCTGTTATCATTTTTTTTCTTTGAATTTGGGACACTGTAATAGTGTAGTTACATGTATATAAACGCTTATCTTAAAATGGGATTTTGAATGAGTGCGAAGATGTATGCAAGAAGATAAAAGGTACATGTATTATCATCCCTTTCAAAATACTTGATGTTCATCAGTTACATGTAATCTTCCAATATAGAAAGCGGTGTGTAATTCCATGATTCTTAATCCTTTAGTTTGGTCAGAAAATATGATTTTTAAAAAACAATTATTAGACTTATTAATTGCTAAAATGCTGTCCCCCATTATGTTCTGTTCTTTGCCTATAAGCTCAGATTTTGAAGTTAGAGAAGTGAAGTATGCAATTTCACTCGGGTCAAAAGGACGTTTTTTTTTTTAAGAATCCAAATTTGAAAAATTAATGATTCCTGATTGAGTATTAAATTGAGAGAGTACAGGCATGTATACATTCCAATCGCGGTAACATACTTACAGGAAATTGACCTTGACTGAAGGAATGTACTCAAATACAGCCAAAAGGGGCATGATTAAAAAATGACCCAGTTCTATTTAGCATGGTATAATACACTGTTTGGTTTCCTTTTTGTGTACTTGGGTAAATTGAGAGCTGGTCCTCTGCAAAAAAAGCCATTAAACGTCTTGTTATCATAAGTATCGTCTTCTATCTTAAGATTTGGGATGCTGTTTGAGTGGAGCTATAAACGCTGATCTTAAAATGGCATCTTGAATGAGTGCGAAGACTGGTGCAAGACATAGTTATCAAAGGTATAATCATCCTTTTCAAAACGCTTGATGATTATCAGATAGTAACCTTCCCTTATGAAAAGCTGTGTGAAATTTCATGCTTCATAATCCTTAATCCCGCAGAATTCTCTGTTCCTTGCCCTAAGCTCAGATTTTGAAAATAGCGTATACAATTTCACTCTGGTCAAAGGGACATTAGAAATTAAAAAAAATCAAAATCTGAGAAATTAACAATTCCTGATAGTCTGATAGAGTATTATATTGAGAGAGTACAGGTGTTAATTTCTAACATACATTCCTTTCGCGGTAACAGACTTACATGATATTGACCTTGGCTGAAGGAATATACATGTACTCGATACAGCCAAAAGGGGCATGATTAAAAATATGACCCAGTTCTATTTAGCATGGTATATACACACTGTTTGGTTTCATTTTCGTGTACAAGAATCCAAATCTGAAGATAATTATCAATTCCTGATAGAATATTTAATTGAGAGAGTACAGCTGTTAATTTCTATCATACATTCCTTTTGCGGTGACATACAGGAAATTGACCTGGGCTGAAGGAATGTACTCAATACATCCAAAAGGGACATGATTAAAAAATGACCCAGTTCTATTTAGCGTGGTATAATACACTGTTTGGTTTCCTTTTTGTGTACTTGGGTTAATTGAGAGCTGGTCCTCTGCAAAAAAAAGCCATTAAACGTCTTGTTATCATAAATATTGTCTTCTATCTTAAGATTTGGGATGCCGTTTGAGTGGAGCTATGAACGCTGATCTTAAAATGGCATCTTGAATGAGTGCGAAGACTGGTGCAAGACATAGTTATCAAAGGTATAATCATCCTTTTCAAAATGCTTGATGATTATCAGATATATGTAACCTTCCCTTATGAAAAGCTGTGTGAAATTTCATGCTTCATAATCCTTAATCCCGCACAATTCTCTGTTCCTTGCCCTAAGCTCAGATTTTGAAAATAGCGTATACAATTTCACTCTGGTCAAAGGGACATTAGAAATTAAAAAAAATCAAAATCTGAGAAATTAACAATTCCTGATAGTCTGATAGAGTATTATATTGAGAGAGTACAGGTGTTAATTTCTAACATACATTCCTTTCGCGGTAACAGACTTACATGATATTGACCTTGGCTGAAGGAATATACATGTACTCGATACAGCCAAAATGGGCATGATTAAAAATATGACCCAGTTCTATTTAGCATGGTATATACACACTGTTTGGTTTCATTTTCGTGTACAAGAATCCAAATCTGACAAGAATCCAAATCTGAAGATAATTATCAATTCCTGATAGAATATTTAATTGAGAGAGTACAGCTGTTAATTTCTATCATACATTCCTTTCGCGGTGACATACAGGAAATTGACCTGGGCTGAAGGAATGTACTCAATACATCCAAAAGGGACATGATTAAAAAATGACCCAGTTCTATTTAGCATGGTATAATACACTGTTTGGTTTCCTTTTTGTGTACTTGGGTAAATTGAGAGCTGGTCCTCTGCAAAAAAAGCCATTAAATGTCTTGTTATCATAAATATCGTCTTCTATCTTAAGATTTGGGATGCTGTTTGAGTGGAGCTATGAACGCTGATCTTAAAATGGCATCTTGAATGAGTGCGAAGACTGGTGCAAGACATAGTTATCAAAGGTATAATCATCCTTTTCAAAACGCTTGATGATTATCAGATATATGTAACCCCCCGGGATGAAGGCGCTGAAGGAATGTACTCAATACATCCAAAAGGGGCATGATTAAAAAATGACCCAGTTCTATTTAGTGTGGTATATACATTTTTTTATTTCCTTTTCGTGTACATGCGTAAATTTAGAGCTGGTTCTCGGCAAAAAAGCCATAAAATGTCTTTACGCCACCCATGTCTTTACGTTCTAGTGGCTTTTAAGAGCGCAGGCAAACAAAACGGATTTCATGGGATACGATAAGAGAACAAACCTTTATCATATACATTGAATACTCTCATTCGTGACAATTGATTAGTTGCTTAGCTTTGCTGCATTTTTTTTTCCTTTTTAAGTTGAGGTTTCAGGAATGTCTTTAAAAGTTTATTTTTTTTCCCCAATTTGCGTGGGAAAAGAGCAATTCGGATATTTCTATCACGTTGCCAACTTTAGGATTTTAGTGATTTTTTTCCTTTTCCGTGAACGAAGGGTACTGATGCAACAATAAAAATGGGCATTTGTGTGGTATTTACTCTTTCTTCTAATGTAAGGCTGTCAGTGGGCCAAATCACAAGATGTGGTCACTTTGTACCAAATGAGTTAACTGCTACCATGCCCGCACTAGCTTATTTCGTTTGGCAAGAATCAATGTTCTATTTGCTCATGTGTATTTGGAGGCCCAGTCTTATACTCTTATAGATTTCTCCTATGGACATTATGGTTTTATTCATTTTCAAAATTTCTGAAGCACAAGAAGCACAGTGGTGGGGACGGGTCAGGGGGAGGAGACCCCAGAATAAGTTAGGTGTGTTCATATCTACCACTGATAACAGTAATTATATTGTAAGCATCCCGAGTATTATACAGGGGCGGATCCAGCGTTGTCCAATAGGGTTGGCCGGATTTTTATCATTATTTTTATAACATTGGAAAATAAAACCAACAACAACAACAAACATAATTGAAATTATGTCTCGTTCCAAGTCTTGCAGCTGGTTCCAGTGTGCAAAAACACCTAGAAATTGATGACATTTGAAATGTCAAGTTTTATTCCCAATAACTGCTAATTGAATTATTGGGGGAGAGACATGTGTCATGTAGGCCTATTTATGGTATAAATGTTTTTGTTGTTATTTTTCTGGAATGGGGAGAAGCAAGGTAAATGTCACAATGGCAAACTTTTATTTTAATGTACTCTGTTTTAATATCGCATCTATTTTTCTACCACATTGCAGATACGCAGCCCAGATACAGCATGCAGGTCAGTATATACAGAGTTGCCTGCAGTAGTAACTGGCAACCTGCAGGATCAGAATGACATTTACAATTTTACTGATGAAGACGGAGTGGAAGATATGGAAGGTGGAGAGAGAGAGGTACAAACAGGGCAGAATGAAAAAGGCACGCCAGGAGAACATAATGAAGGCGAAGGAGGTGAAGAACATAATGAAAGCAAACCAAGTGAAGAACATAATGAAGGCGAACCAAGTGAAGAACATAATAAAGGCGAAGCAAGTGAAGAACATAATGAAGGCGAAGCAAGTGAAGAACATAATGAAGGCGAAGCAAGTGAAGAACATAATGAAGGTGAAGCAAGTGAAGAACATAATGAAGGTGAAGCAAGTGAAGAACATAATGAAGGTGAAGCAGAAGATAACAATGAATGAAAGTCACAATTGAAATTGGACATTTAACAGAGAGCTGTGTAACTCATAAAATTGAACTTTATATTTTATAAATGTAACTATTAAACACTCATCCCTCGATCATTGAAAAGAAAACAGCAAACAAGAGAATGGTATTAATCATAGACATAAAATCAAACAAATGTAGTTATTAAACACCCAAAATCAGTGTCTACCCTCACCATGTGATCTACTCAGACACAAAAAGTGTCTACCCTCACCATGTTATCATTATTCATGCTTTAGTGCAGCAAGCATAGTGATGTCATGTTCACATAATTTGAATGGACTGACGTCACTGTGCAAGCATTAGCGCATGAAATCTATCCCTCCCTTCCTTCCTTTGAACTTGAAGTGCTACTCTTACTGATTTCAGGAAAGAAGAATTGGCATCAGCATATTCAACATCAGTGTGAATTTTGATGATGTTGAGAATGGACACATTTAGTGTATTTCACAGTAAACACCATTCTGTTAATTAGCAAGAAAGCCAAGAGATGGGTCTTTAAAAACTCCATTTATAACTTATCAGATTTAATGATTGAGTGGCAGCACAATGAAGTGACTCACAATGTGGATGAGTATGACCAAGGATCTTAGATTTGCCAACAGGCTATTCATAAAAGTGGGACAACTGTTACAGAGGAAAGGGTCTCGCCATTTTATCTACAACTTCCATGAATAGTTTACAAATGCTAACATGCACGTGATGAAGCAAACTTGCTTAAGAGTTTGTGGGACCATTGTTTGGAGAAGCACCCAATGTTTCTTTCTAAGCACACAGGCAAGCAAAACAATCTTTAACCTTCAATACATACAAGTGTCACCTTATCTGCTTTGGGTGCTCAATTTGAATACATTGATTGAACCTGCTAAGGATTTGATCACGTACAAACGGAAGCAAACCACCCAATCTGGAATAAAAGACAGTTATATTTGCGTGAATCTAGGCGATATCCTTAAACACACGCATATAATTATGCACAAGTGCATTGTGTGAACGCTTGTAATTTGTAGCTGTGTGCAATAAAGCACACACTGACATCACTGCCAAGCCTTGTTGCGACAGATTATAGTGCTAATTAAAGGATTGCAATATACAGGTGTTTCATCGCACAACGATTTAGTATTTATTTTATTTAGGAAATTTATTGCTGTATTTTTCTGGAATGAGTAAATGAAACTTAACTTACTGAAATGTATTCCTGCACATACCCACTTCAAATGTTTATAAATCTTTGGCTGTATGGAATTTCTAGTCCACCATTCAACGTGTCAATGCAAAGTTGGTGATGATAGACTGATGTGTCATGAACTCATCTCTAGTGTCAACTGTCCCTTCAAGCATAAGTGTCGTGTGCCATGGTAACATGCACAGGGAAAAATTGTTCTATCATTTGACTTAGGGCAGAGAAAAAGGGCACTATCATTTCAGCTTAGTAACTTTTTCCCTGTGACAAGTTTGTGAGATTGATAGTAAATATGACCAGTGAACAATAATCTTATGTATTAGGTGTATATATATATATATACAGTGCGTCCCAAAAAGAACTATACACTAAGTAAATAGCTACCAAATAGGAATATATATGATTATTGGGGAAAAAATTTATAAATATATAAAGCTCATATCCTCAACTATCAATATGATACAAAAAATTCCAAAAATAACGCATGCTTCAGTGAGTAATGCCCACTTTTGTATAGGACACAAAAATTACCCTGCGCAGGAATTCACTATTCATTTTGCACCTGGTTATGGAACGCCATGATAAGTCAAAATTAATGATGGAATCAATCGGCCAACAAAGACAAAAATAAATTGAAGTACAGGCAAAAATCAATGATATGAAAACAAAACAGTAAAATATTACATTTTTGCATAATATTGATTGTTTTTTTAACTCTTGGTTTATTTTTGACTCTGTTTGCTGATTTATTCCATCATTAATTTTGACTCCTTCATGGCGTTTCATAACCACGTGCAAAATGAATAGTGAATTCCTGCGCAGGGTAATTTTTGTGTCCTTTACAAAAGTGGGCATTACTCACTGAAGCATGTGTTTTTTTCAGAATTTTTGGTGTCATAATGATAGTTAAGGATATGAGCTTTATATAAATATAAACATTTTACCCAAGAATCTTATTACCTTTATTTGGTAGCCATTTCAAAAGTGTATAGTTCTTTTTGGGATGCACTGTATATATATATATAATAAAAAGTTATGTCCAAAAGCACCTAAAAGTGGCATTTGTACTCTACATATGAATCAATATTCGACCTTTAGGGTCATTCACAACTAGTTCAATGCCAGTTTTGAATTCTGTGGGACATACAAGCTTTGGAATGTTTTTTTGTTTGTTTTGTTTTGTTTTCCCTACCCTGAAGTACATGAGTGGGGATTTAATGATCTAAACTAGATTTTGTGCGTTAATCCCTACTGGAAAATTTAGGATATAATGCAAAAGTGTTTCAATATTTGTCACATGCCTGTACCTGTTTACAGTAATAACTCATTTGTACTATTTATTTAGGTTATAAAGGCATTAATAGGTGATGTGATCAAATGAATTCAGTAATTTGTCAGATGTGTTGATTTTGAGATATAGCCAGTTACAGTGTTCAAATCCCTTTGTATTTTGTTATTTTCAGCTGCACTAAATTGGCCATACCATTACAACAGTAACTCAAATAATTTTAGTTGGGTTTACAGCAAAATCCAGCTCTAAATATGCTCATTATAACTTAAGACAATGGAAAAAAATTAAATTTGAGGTAAACTTAAGGCTACAGGACCTTTTGACATAGGAGATTTGGTCGTTCGTCGTAACTTGCGAGTCCTAATCGGCTATAGTGAAATTTGTAAAGATTTTAAATCAGGTGTGATGCTGAATCCAAATATCCAGTTACAATTTTGTGGGTCTTGTGGTTCTTCAATTATGATGTAAAAAGAGTTGAAATGGACCATCTTCATAAAATGACACATAACTGAAAAACCACAATACATTAAGAAATTATTTAAAGTGTACAAAATGTACGACTTGTATTCCATGACCAAGAAAAGCATTCAGGGTTTATTTGTCATTAATCTCCTATTCTAAACCATGAAAATTATCTTTTTGTAGCTGCGCTACAAAGAAAGCATCCTGTACCCTTAAGGGAATCTCTTAACCATGATTAAGTTAAAGGAAGCACATAGTTTAAGGGACTCATGGCGAGTGTTTTATTACACAAGTGTTAATGGTGAAAATGGCCACAGGACAAAAGTTCCTTCTAAGTCAGCAATATTTAATTCTCCATTTTCAGTGCCACAAAAATCTTCTTAATGTGTGTAATTATGGAAGTTATATCTCACTATGATAAATGCTTTTTCCTGACCCCCCCCCCCACTATACTTCATGATCAATTTTGCCAAAACTGGTTTATGTCATTAAGAGACAATGCCGACGAACTGTTCAATACAGTTAGAGGAAGGGTAGTAAACAAAATCCAGCAGTCATATCACATGTATCACATTTTTAAGTATAATAAATTGTTTCTTCCATTACAAAATATTTTTGCAAGCAGGTCTTTTTATTTTGTTCACTAGTACCACATAAAATACTCCTGGCATTGCATGTCATCGTTAGATTTGCGATAGTATATTTAATTAGTTAATGCTAGAGTTCCATGTAATTATCTCCCAAAGAATTTAAAAGGTGGGTGATCCGTTCCACAGCATCATCCCCCACTTTACCGTATTGCATATATGGAGATTTTGGAACCACATGAATGTTAATATTTTCTCCATGATCCCTTTAGATATGAACAAAATATTATAGAGGGCTAGAGGATTAAAAAATTAATAAAAAAATTTAAAGAAATCTTTTATATACATGCACATCTGACATTGCACCATTCTTGGTGTCCTCATACTCTGTGACTGAAGTACATGTATGAATACAGAGTTTCAAAGATGATGTTCAACTATGTGATTGTTTGGCAGAAGTGCATGACCACAGGAAAGATGCAATAGTATTATTATAAAGTCCTGATATTTGTAATCATATGCCAAGATAAGATTTTGAGACGAATGAAAGAGAGCAGGCACCAAAAGTCAATATATATATTTTGAAAACCTGCTCAAAGTGGCATTGTATTGTGTGCAGGTGCTAAAAATTGCTAAAAAATGTTTGATATTGCACAGAGTTTCAAAAACTTTCTCATAGATGCACCAAGTTTCTCTAAATTACATTAAGTTGTGCAAAGTTCCCTTAAGTTGTGCAAACTTTTCCAAAGTTTCCTGAAAATGTGCTAAGTTGCACAAAATTGCTGGAAATGGCGCAAAGTTGTACAAAATTGCCTGAAATGGTGCAAAGTTGCGCAAAATTGCCCGAAATGGCGCAAAATTGCACACAATTGACGGAAAATGGCGCGAAGTTGCGTAAAATTGCTGGACATGGCGCAAAGTTGCGCAAAATTGCCGGAAGTTGCGGAAAATTGTCAGAAATGGGCACAAAATTGCCGGAAGTTGCGGAAAATTGCCAGAAATGGGCGCAAAATTGCCGGAAATGGCGCAAGGTTGCGCAAAATTGCCGGAAATGGCGCAAGGTTGCGCAAAATTGCCGGAAGTTGCGGAAAATTGCCAGAAAGGGGCGCAAAATTGCCGGAAATGGCGCAAAGTTGCCCAAGCAAATGCAAAGTTGCCTAAACTTGCATGTCAACTTTGCATAATGTTGCGCAATCTTTGTCAATTTTGTCAATTTAAGGCAACTTCTGTCAATTTCCATTGTGACATGGGGCCTAACTGCGCGCATGAACCACTCTTTCCTCATATCCCATTAGATAGAAGAATACCTGATACTCTTCATTTATTTCTCCGTATTTCAGATCAGCTTGTAAAGCAGCTTATAACAGAGCTTCGGTTGCGAGACAACTTGGACAACCACATTAAAAGTGGCGTGCTAAATAGAGAAAGGTGCATCAATGTAATAAGCTTTGAAACCTTTATAACTGAAAATACCAGGTTTCAAATTTCATGTAGATAAAGACACCAAGCTTTTTCAATACAGAAATTTTACTGGGCCTGAGAAGTTGAAGATTATGATATCTATAAACTTGGAAACATTGTTGCCTGAGACTGAGAGCAAAAAAGTAGATAAGATTATTAAATGTCTATGGTCATCATTTTTGACTTTGTATAAACAGCTGCACAATCCATTTGAACCTGACAAAATTGCAAAATTTCAAATTCAAGTGAAGAATTTGGTACAGTTTGCAGGCAGAGGACTGTTTGCTCTAAAGAAGTTTAAAGGAGAAAGGAGAAAGGAGAATTTCTTCTGGAATATAAAGGAGAGCTTTTGACTGAGAATCAGGCTGAACAAAGGGAATACAACAACCAGCACTGCTATCAATATTTCTTCAGTTCAAAAGGAAAAACAGTCTGGTAAATATTTCTATGATATTTTTTTTTTTTGGGGGGGGGAGATAGAAACTTAGATGTACATGTACATGTCATAAAAAGAATATTGATGCAGGATTTTGGTTTTATACATGTATATAGTACCAGAAGAGAAAATTTCCTTTGGCATAATATGATAGTAAAGCATAATATAGATCAAATAATGCTGTAAGTTTTAGCAATATATTAACCTTGTCTTAAGATACCAACAAACCATAGGGGTGAAAGAAAGCCATCTCTATATTCCCATCAAATCGACCTGCCACAGAGAATGTACCAGACTTGCCAATCACTGAGAATGAAGTGGGCGGTGAAACATCTATGAGTGTTGAGACAGAACCAGAAGTGTGTCCGTCAGGTCAAGCATCGCGTTCTACGCAGAGCTTCCAAGTCTCCCGGATCCTGCGGGAGAATCCTGGATTTCGATCCAATCTCCCATTCTCCCGACCCTATGCCAAATCTCCCGGATTATCGTGATTTTTAGCTGTTAAATATTAAAATTCCTACCAAACGACTGTTTTACGAGTCTAGCATGTTCAACTCACTTTACACCCACGTGGAACCTCTTTATCAAAATTTTCATTTTACCCAGTAACTTTTACCAGTTTTTGTATAATCGTACATTGATTTCCAATGTAAATGAAGATAATTGGTGAATTAGTCTAACAAGCAATTTTTTTCTGGTTCTGCAATGTGTGTGATGAAAACACTTCAGCGGCACTCCATGCACATGCCCCCCGATGAGCTATAGCTATGTGAGGAGGGAAGTCCACGAGCACTGCGATGTATTTTTCAGAAGCTAACTTAGACCTAATGTTCCGTTTAGTCTTAGATCTGACGTAGGGGTCTATGTTAGATCTAAAGTTGGACTCTATTGGAGATTTAAGACTCAGGCTAGGCTTACTGTAGATCCATTCAATCAGACCCTAATTTGGTTCCTACTACCACTACCGTACCGGTATGGACTGCTTTGATATTCAAATTTGAGACCTAAGTCAGGTCCCACTCCTAACATAACAAGTTTAGCCTGACGTTAGCATGGGCTAGGGCTTTTAGGAATAGACCATAACTTGTTTAAGATCTAGGCCTAGATCTAGACTAGATTTAATGTTTAATTCGGTTCATAAAATGTATATGGACTGCTTTTATATCGAGACATGGTTGTTTCTTTCGGCTCGCGGGTACCGCATCGGCCAGACCATGCCCTCGGGCATAGTCGCGTTGCAGTCACCTCAAGTGAGCCTCTAGAAACAACCATGCCTCTCAAAGCAGATCATATCTCTATATTATGACTCTCCACTCTTACCAGGATAAAGAAAAAGAAGTGGAGTTGAGTATGCATTGCAAAGACCTTCAAAGTCAAGTATCTGAACTTTGTTTAATGTAGGCCAATATTATTTAAAGAGGTTTCAATGTGGCCATGCCACAGTACAAAACCATGGACTTGCATAAATAATTGGACTTTTCTTAGTGGATGTGATAAAATAATCATAATAATGTACGCATACCTGCATAGTCCATGGTTTTGAACTATGGTACAATTGTAATCTCTTTTGAGATGGGGCATCAAGTCTTGTAATAACTTTATTCTGAAAAAAGAAACTGACATTTAATAGCAGGCAACAATTTAGCGATTGCCACTTGAAACAGCATCGGGTAATTAGGCCACCCATATATTTTGATGATTATTTGTTAAAGAGCAGCAGCCACAGAGATTAATTCAACTGAAATATGGACATAGACCCCATTGCGAGATGGAATGGACCCAGGGAGCCATTTCATAAAGCTGTTGGTAAGAGGAACTTTAAGAACGACGGGTGATCCTTTCTCGTGGTAAATGATATTCACCATTAAAAATGTTAATTGGTGATATTTTAACGCATAAGAAAGGTTCACCAGTCATTCTTAGAGTCGCTCTTAACTTTGTATGAACAGCTTTATGAAACACCCGCTTGGATTTGACAAAAAAGGCAATGCTACCAGGTACCAACTTTGACCTTACAGCCAAAAATAATCTAATATACATCGCTATAAACTTACTTTATATTTCGCCCTTCTTATTTCTTATTGAAACTTGCAAAAAATACTTTTTCTACAGTAATAAACACAAATAATTTCAAGCAACAGAAAAAGTCAGAAATCATAATTTACACATTATGTTGTAAAGTCTGCATATTAGTTTTTCTTGAATTCCTGCTTCACAACTGACAAAAATAATGAATTTCAAACCTTTTTAGTTTTACTCTTTACCATCAAACATATATGTTGGAAACATACAATATCTAATAGCCACAACATAAAAAAAAAAACACACATTAACCTAAATGCAGATTCATCAACAATACTTCACTGGCAACAACAACAAAAGGTTAAACCAAACCTTGCTCCTGGTCCTTTTTCTGGAAGTGATGCATGGAGTGATGCTCTGCTGCCATTAACCACTGCTCCAGAATCTCTTGAATACTTGGAACAGAAACCAAGGTCCTATTCCTGGAGAAGATTCAGTGAGTGACCACGGTTTCTCTTCCCCATTGTCAATGTTCTCTGCATGCCGTGAAGACTCGATCTTTAGGCCATAAACAATGCTCTCAGTATCACTTGACTACTTGCTAAGCTTCTCTTGTGGACCTCTTCCTAGAAATGATGTAAATAGTTTGTCAACTGTGAATGTCAAGAAAGGGGGGGATACCTATTACATAAAATAGTACATACTTATTAATTTATCATTTTTCACTAACTGAAAACCACCCATGGAATCAGAATCTATTAATGTTGGGAAGTGTGGACTCTTGGCTTTCTATGGTATAATGCCCCCTCCCCCATAAAAAAAATCAGTCCTCAGTCCTCTGTAACCAGACAAACAACAAATTAGTTGTTTATTTTCAGGGGCTACTTTTCACAACCTACATGTATTGCCTAAATCTGCAATATTGGGTATGCTTTAAACTTTTTACATTGCAATGAATGGGGTTTTCCTGGGCTCCCTTTTTTTAAGGTTCCAGGGGCCCGTTGCAGAAAGAGTTGCAATCAATTGCAACTCTAGAAATCATGCGCAATTTGATTTTTAACCAATCAACAGTGCGCATTTGTGAATTGCGATCGATTTTTTGTTTACTTCCGTTTATATGCAACTCTTTCTGCAACGGGCCACTGGTAGGTGTTTCATAAAGCTGTTCGTAAGTTAAGAGCGACTTTAAGAACAACTGGTGAACTTTTCTTACATGCTAAATAATCACCAATGAACATGTAATGGTGAATACCATTCACCACAAGAAAGGATCACCAGCCGTTCTTGAAATTGCTCTTATGAACAGCTTTATGAAACACCCCCCCGGGCTCTTTTGAGCATTTTAGGGACAAAATTACCCAAGCCCTGTGTATTTTTCCCCTGCCCCTGTTAAAAGATGAGAAATATCACCTTTAATAACATGACAGGAGTGATAGATGCTCTGCCCTACTGCCATAACAAACAATCTCAGCATGCCTCGATCGAATACTGCTGCTTAACCACTTGCCATGATCTGCCTGGTCAAATGTCAATGTCCTCTGCATCCCTTGAAGACTTGAATCATTCTTCTGGAAATTGTGATTCAAGGAATGCTGCTAGATTCTCTTTCTTGCTACCATAACCAATACCTGAATACTTGCTTCTCTTGTTGGTCTCTTCCTGGAAATGATGTGATATGTCCATCAACCCTGAATGGCAAGAAAAAAGGGGGAACCCATTACATACATGTAAGAATAAAAAATGTAGCCTTACTTTAATACAAACCTTTCATTATTCACTACTGCAAACCACCTACGTAACCAGAACTTCTTTATAGACACACATGTGAACACATACCGTTGAGGGCAGAAGTTTACACCAAAGAAATTCAAAGAAAAGTTGACACTTGCCAAACATCATAAAATTTACTGTATCTTATAAAATATTTTTCCTATGACGAAATTGATGTCGAACAAACGAGTATGTCATGCCCCTCATCACATTGCTTTGTCATCAGGAGCTGAAAAATATTTAGGAGTCATGTTTTCCCCCAATCTTCATACTTAGAAAAAATTAAAAATAAAAACTGGACAAAAACATTTTATATTTGTACTAGTTACTTCTCAACACAAACATTTCAGATTACACTTTTTGTTCAGTGGTGAAATACCGTGATAGAAAATGTAATATAAATCATCATTTGACATTTATTTCTATGAAACGATGTTTGAAAATATAATAAACAACAGAATTCTGGAAAGAACTTAATATGCTCTTTCATTTGATACCAGATAGAGTAAATTTTTTGGCAAGCGAACAAATTTCACTGAATTCCATGGGTGTATGTAAAGTTTTGGCCTCAACTGTAAGAGTGGATTCTTCAGCTTTCTAATAGTATAATGCAAAAAAATCAATCCTGTATCAGAAAGTTTTGAAATATTACCTTTGCTACTTGTGGTAATTTTCCCAGTCGATTTCTCCTACATGTAAATCCCTTGAAGACTATCATTTTGGAGATGACGATTTCAAGGATGGAGTCTCTGCGATTTTCATCAACCTCCTGAAGATGTTTGATTTTGAGGAGTCATAGAAGATGTTCTACCCTGCTGCTATGTTTTTCCTTGAAAAAAGGACATGGAGTACACACCTCTGTAAGCCAAAATAAGTTCATGGTGTTTGCTGCAGTTTCTGCTTTGTTTATCTGTACTTATGTCCTGAGAATAAAACCAGCAACCCTTTCAGAGTCAAACTGGTGAAACTGCTTTTCAAGAAAACACAATTACTTTTGCACATTCTTGTGTCTCACATATTTGTTCATCAGTTTGCTGATCATCTTTAATTCTACAAGTAGAGATTGGTATTGATCAAACGCCCTTCAAAAGGCCTTTGCGAAAGCTCATAAAATGAACAGGTTTCAACTTCAAGAGCCCTGACTCCTTCACTAGGGGCATCTGCTTTCTGTCATTGGTAAAACAATTTGATTTCATGATGAGTGATTTTTGATCGTGTCAACTGACATTGCCAAATTACATCCTTTGACCTCTCATCTGCTTAAGCCAAGGTTTTAAATGCTGCTGAACTCTGACGTCAGTCTCTTTCATATTCATCTGATATGTATCTCCAGCATGCTTTTAAAAATGTTCAGATTTCTGCTATTCAACTGAGGAAATTTGTGAAAGCACTGATGCAGCACTAAATTCGCATCCAACCAAAGTCAAAAGATACATTGTTTCTTCTAGCAATGCAGCTCTTCACGATCAAGATGTCCCAAGTCCCAACCACCTGCAGGCAGATTTTGTGGAACAGACAAATGAAAAATTCCCTTAGTAATACATTTGCATGCATATTTCTGTAATTCCATAACATAGTGTCATAGGCTTAATGGCAATGCATCACACAATTTAAAGTAAATTATTACATTAAATTACATCATTACTAATCACATAAGATTTTTCATCATGATATAAAACAATGTCAATACGCTTCAACAACAATTAAGAGAATGGCCATTGACTTTACTGAGTCCCTGTACAGATCAAGATCGAGCTAGAACTTCGGTCTATGTATTTTGGTGAGTGGAGCCAACTAGCCTGGGGCGTTTTGGGGAGTGAAAGTATACTGTACGTGACTCCATACGTACAGTATATAACTTTCACTCCCCAAAACGCCCCAGGCCACTTGTTCACTGCTACCACCCTGCCTGTGGGGAATCTACAGGTAGGACTATGGTATGCCAATGTTGTACAGAGCACACACTTTAAACAAGTGGAATGCCTCTGGCCGTCTCACCTGCATCACGCGGTTCAATATAGCAGCAGTGCTGACTTTGCATACTACTCTAACTCGCACAAGATGTTCAGTGATACATGGTTACTCTTATGTCCTCTTTTTATGAACTAGGCCAATAAACTTACAGAGATATGATGGTTATTCAACAAAAAACCCCAACATGGCCAAAGTTCATTGACCTTACATGACCTTTGACCTTGATCATGTGACCTGAAACTGGAACAGGATGTTCAGTGATACTTGATTACTCTTATGTACAAGTTTCATGAATCAGATCCATAAACTTTCAAAGTTATGATGGTAATTCAACAGATACACCCAATTCGGCTAAAGTTCATTGACCTTTGACCTTGGACATGTGACCTGAAACACGCACAGGATGTTCAGTGATACTTGGTTACTCTAATGTCCAAGTTTAACGAACTAGACCAATAAACTTTCAAAGTTATGATGGTAATTCAACAGATACCCCCGATTCGGCCAAAGTTCATTGACCCTAAATGACCTTTGACCTTAATCATGAGACCTGAAACTTGCACAAAATGTTCAGTGATGCTTGATTACTATTATGTCCAAGTTTCATGAATCAGATCCATAAACTTTCAAAGTTATGATGGGAATTCAACAGATATCCCCAATTCGGCCAAAGTTCATTGACCCTAAATGACCTTTGACCTTGATCATGTGACCTGAAACTTGCACAAAATGTTCAGTGATGCTTGATTACTATTATGTCCAAGTTTCATGAATCAGATCCATAAACTTTCAAAGTTATGATGGGAATTCAACAGATATCCCCAATTCGTCCAAAGTTCATTGACCCTAAATGACCTTTGACCTTGGTCATGTGACGTGAAACTCATGCAGGATGTTCATTGATACTTGATTAACCTTATGTCCAAGTTTCATGAACTAGGTCCATATATTTTCTAAGTTATGATGACATTTCAAAAACTTAACCTCAGGTTAAGATTTCGATGTTGATTCCTCCAACATGATCTAAGTTCATTGACCCTAAATGACCTTTGACCTTGGTCATGTGACATGAAACTCTAATAGGATGTTCAGTAATACTTGATTAACCTTATGGCCAAGTTTTATTAACTAGGTCCATATACTTTCTAAGTTATGATGTCATTTCAAAAACTTAACCTCAGGTTAAGATTTGATGTTGACGCCGCCGCCGCCGGAAAAGCGGCGCCTATAGTATAGTCTCACTTTGCTTCGCAGGTGAGACAAAAATCATTAAAATGTCACTTTTGTGACCAAAATTACTAATTTGCATACAGTTGCAATTTATTTTTCATTACTAACTTGGGAATAATTTTTGTATTCACCAGAGCGCTCAAAAACTTGAATTTTGGGCATATTTTTTTGTACGCCCTCTATTGGTGGAAAGTAATATGGCAAGAATATTTTCATTTATTGATCTCTATTTTTAATTAAGAAAAAAATAATTTAAAGAATCAAATTTAAATAAGAGTCAAGTTGTATGAATAATAGGTGTAATGGAAACTGTCGGTGTAAAAAAATCAAGCATTTGCCCCAAAGAAAAAGAGAAAATAAGCCAAACTTTGCCACCCTTATTTTGCCACACATGGAGATATAAGTGAGAACAAGGTTATATCATAACTTTGTTCATTGAATGAGTGCCCCAGGCTAGACTCCTAGAGCCAACAGAGTTCAGCGGAATTCGAGACAACCACTGCCACTGCGCCCGGCCCCACTGTGCAAGATCAGCATGATCAGGGCAATTCAATTGGGATCATTTTAAAGATATTCTTAATTTACTTACAATTTGTAAGTGTAAGTTACAAAAGTGGTGTAAACTTTAAGACGGGTACTGCTTGGCTAAACTTGTATTGTTAATACGATGACAATTCAAGATGACCGGGCTTAGTCACTAAATCTTCAGCGTGCTGTCCGTACTTTCTTGTTGTTTACGTTGTCCGAAACACGAAAGTCTTTAAAGAGTATAAATCACGAAGATGGGTCAATCGCGAAATACCGCACTGAAAAGAACTGTAGTAATCGGCGGAGCTCGAGCAGTCTCAAATTCTCTTCATTTCTGATGTGATGGTGTAGGAGCGAGCGGGTGCCCATGCCCCCGTCATCGATTCTCCAAAAGTGGAATATGTCACGACCATGGAAGAAAGGAGAAAGTGATGAGAATACAGGGAAGGGGTTTATTAATCTTATAATATTTTGTAAGAAAATCTATCAAGAAATAATAGCTTTAAATTCCACGGACTTAATCCCGGGGGCGGGGATATATAGGATCCCCCCACTTTTCGGAGAGGGGGGGGGGCGGGGATGGCATGTAGGCCTTCAATCATTCCCCCTCTTTTCCAGACAGAAAGGATTTTTTTATTATCAAATGATTAATACTACTGTTAATGCGTCATCAGTTAACGCAGTAAAAGTGGTCTAATTTGTTTAATTTTGCTTTGTAAAAATGCAAGATTTCTCACGCAGTCGCCCCGCTCCCGCGTTCTTACCACAAGTATACTTCTGTGCATTCTGGGCAAGTATTTGGCCATGGCAAGTCTTTAGATTAGCCAAAGGTTATTGCAAAGGTTTTATTCGCTATCATGAGAGTATGCCAGGGGCGAAGTCAGCTTTCGCCAATAGGCGGGGGAGAAAAAATATAAAATACCTGAAATTTTCCTCGATCGACTGACGCGGCCGATCGGAGAAAATGCGGATCAAATTATGATTTTTGTTTGTTACTTAATATCAAAGTCACTTCTTAGCTTTACAACAACATAAATATGTAATAATCTCATAAACCCTGTTTAAATAGTGCAAGCACGAGCTATTTTTTTTTTAGATTTAATGTAATCTGTCCTGACAATTGAACATTCTGGGCAATTAATGTTTGTGATCCTGAACAAGATGGGTATGTATACAGCGAGCGCAATGCGCGGGCAGAAATATTATGTTTTGGTCTGATCGAATTGCGAGCACAAGTCGCGAGCCGAAATTTTTGAAAAAAAAATCAAAAAAAGGGAATTTTAAGTCGTTTGTTGTAAAACTACTATTAATTTAGGTACATTACTCACAAATCAAAATGCGAGTGCGCAGAGCCAGCTGATAGGTTTCGACAATCAGCACTAAAAAAAGAGAATATGTACAAGAAATCAATGTTTTGTATTTTTTAAGCTCCATATCAGCCTATTTATTGTGCAAGATAATGTATCTTATCTTGTATCTCGATTACTAATGCGAGCGCGAAGCGAGAGCGAAAAATTCATGAGTGATATGACAGATTTCTTTTAAACATTCCAAGCCTTCCCCTCATTTACTCGTCTTCCTCTATAGCTTATTTTCCTTTTCTCCTCTCTTTTAGTTCTCCCCCTTTTGCTCCACCAATAGGGGAGGGGGGGGCTTAACCCGCCAATGGCATAGTAAATTGAGATTAAATTAAATTGAACTAAAAGCAATGAGAATGGTTAGAAGAAAAACAAAGCTCCTGCACGGCATGCGCCCCTGCATCCAAGTTGGATGAATTTAACAGTCCTTTACTCATTATCTTATGCCAATATGACTAGGGGGCAGGGGGCAGTCTGCCCCCTGACGAGTCACAACCCATGCAAAGGACGTATCCCTGCCCCCTGACGAGCTTGAAAACCTTTTTTTTTTGCTTGTCAAATTTGTCGGCGGACGGTTTTGCCCCCCCCCCCTTGTGGAAAATCCTAGGTACACCACTGATGCCGATCTTGGTATTATGAAGTATAGACCCTAAGATATAACTTTCTGAACAGGGTTAAACAATTAAATATAGTGAAATTCATGAGCAACTAATCACTGATTAGTTCATGACCAAAAAGTACTTAGAACACATTTCATCATTGTGTTTTATGTATAAATATATCGGTACTACATAATTTTCTTCATTTTACTTCCTCCTTTATTTTTCTTATTACTTTCATTCTCTTCCCATTTCCTTTCCTTTTTTCTTCTTTTTCTTCTTGTTCTTGTTCTTCTTTCCCATTTGCGTCGATCCCACTTATATATTGCCTCGGCCGCTTTGATCCCCCCCTAGATCCGACTGTGAAGTGATGACGTCACAAAAACTTTTTTGTTCGCATTTCAGAAATTGTTAATACCATGTTTTGCAGAGGCGTCGATCCTGGGGGGCAGGGGGGCGATCGCCCCACCAATGAAAATATTCGGGGGGCAAACTCGTTCTTTATGCTCAAAATGTCCGCTTTTCAGATTGGAATATAAAAATTTTCAGCTCGCGCTTCGCGCTCACATCATTTCTGTAGCAAAAAACTCATACTTTTCATTATTAATAGGTGAATAGAATGTCCCGTTTTCAGTTCTAAACCTCAAAATAACTCGCGGTTCGATTTGCAATAATCTTTTGTTGTATATATAGGCTTGATTAAAAACGTCCATTAAACTCATTTTTTTTCTGATCGAAATATAAAAATTTTCATCTCGAGTTTCGCGCTCGCATTTATTGTTTTTTAGATACCCATCTTAATCATTGGTACCAAAAATGCTTAGAATATCAAGCTTACAGGTCAGAATATAAAGAAATTTCAGCTCGCTCTCGGCACTCGCATGCATTATCTGTAAAGTAAGATATGTATCCTCCTCATGAGTTACTACAAACAGTCCTAAACAGGCACCTTTTCCTGTTATCAGATCAGTATACAAAAAAAATCAGCTCGTGCTTCGGGCTCTCATTAATTTGTTGGTGAGATATGTGTCTCTATCTCATAAGTCACATTATATATAGTCACATGTGTGTGTGTGTGTGTGAGTGTGTTTTGTGTGATCGAGCGCATTTGGAAAGTTGATTCCCAAATCTGAAAAATGGATCGACGCCCGTGATTATTTTGTTATAGAGCATGATACCCCCACTACCCAAATTTGGTACAAACCTCTGTCCATGGGGGCCTGAGATATAACCTCATAAATGCATAATAATTAGCCCCAGTGAAGTCAATTTATTATTGGCCTGGTTTGAAAAGTTATAGGGAAATACAAAATTGCAAAATTGATCGATGACGTCACCCTTCAGTACTCAATTTAACACTTTCATGAACCGTATGTGTATAGAAAGGGCCGGCGCTTGGAGAACAGGTCTCGGAATGAGGTCATGGCTACCCAGGCTAAATGTGGCTACTCCAAAATTAAAAGGGAATCCAACCTTGGTCATAATTGTGTGCATGAGAGAGGACAAACATCCGAAAATTGTGTTTAAAAGATATTGAACAAGCAATGAGTCAAGGCAAGAAAGTCGAGATCGGCCTATTCAATTTGGCAACTGTTTAAGTAATTTTTGACAATTTTGACAACTTTCCCATAAGTCATCAGAGGGATTCGTAATTTTCTTTCAACATGGTATATTCTCCGGCTGTAGATCAGTTCGTATTACTTCATGGACAATATTTTGGTCAATTAACTTTTTATTATGATGGCAGATTTCATAGCAAGATATTACGTAAGCTTGCCTTACATAGCAGGATGAAGAAATTGAATCACTAGGTGGCTAGAAGCACACCATGCAATGAACACTTTATGAAGGTATATTTGTTGCATTCCTACTTTTAATGCATAACATAGCATGTTGCACAATGTACTTGGCAAACTGTGAAATACCAGTCGTTCGTGGACGCATTGTTGTTTTTATGGATGTAAATGAAAACCACAATTCAAAAGAATATATGAATAACCAAGACATCAAAGTTGGTGCTTATCTCATTAGATTTTAAACCGCCATGTCACTTTAGTACAAATAATAACCTTCGCGCTCGCATTGTTTAGTTGGATACTTATCTTTGTTTATGATTGTAAAAACTCCTCAGAATCTTCAGTTCTTAAGGACATAAAATATCAAAGAATTTTAGCTCGCGCTTCGCGCTCGCATTATAAGACCACATAAGATACCTTATCTTGTTTATAACAATAAAAACTAACATATAATTAAAACTTGAGTCTTTAGTTAGGACTACCCCCTAAAAAAAAGATTATAGCGGCCAATCGAGAAAAACTTTAATGAAAATATTTTTCGGCCCCCTATATCGGCGAAAGCTGGATCCGCCCCTGGAATCCACAGCTTATAAAGGGAAATATGCTATTGTGATAATTACTTTTTCGCCGCATCTGGTCTAGTTATATGTGTAGTACATTATTCGGAGGCATGCAAAAATAAACTATATGCAATACGTCCTGAAATTTCCTAGACTGCATGGGCATGTGAGGGCACTCATCTGGCATACAACGATCGGAAAAGTGTTAAAATCTGGTTTCATTAAATTCTTACTTTTCCCACTAATTAAATGTAAATTGATATAATCTGGGCAAATATCTCAGCGTAATCAGTGCTTGGTTATTGATGTCTTGTCATGCGTACAAATTTCTGTTATCCAAATGAATATTCGTAGAATTTCACTTCACCGACTGGCGGCTTCAAAGGCGGACATCAAAAAGGTCTTAACTGCCGTTCTTTCTTTTGTGCTTCTTTAGAAATGAACAGCTGATTGAATAAATTTTGTTGCCTGTTGGAACTCTAGAAACTTCTTGGTACTAGTATCAGGGGCGTCGATCCGTTTTTCAGATTGGGGGGGGGGGCAAAATCATGAATCAATTTTCCAAAGGCGCTCGATCACACAAAACAAACAAACTCACACACACATATGCCTATATATATATATATGTGTGTACATATATATATATATATATATATATATATGTATATACACACACACACACATTTATATATATATACACGGTATATATGTATATATATACATACACCAGCAGATTAATGCGAGCGCGAAGCGCGAGCTGAAAATTTTGATATTTCGATCTGAAAAAAAAATTGAGTTTAATGGACGTTTTTAATAAAGAACAAGATATATATATCCAACAAAAGATTATTGCAAATCGAAGTGGGAGTTCTTTTGAGGTTTAGAACTGAAAACGGGACCATATTCACCTATTTAATTATGGAAAGTATGGGTTTTTGTTACAGAAATGATGCGAGCGCGAAGCGCGAGCTGAAATTTTTTGATATTCCAATCTGAAAAGTGGACATTTTGAGCACGATTTTAGACGAAGAACGAGTTGTGTATCTCAATCTCGCTTGCTGATTTCTGTGTAACATTACAATCTTATTTTATTTTTAGCACATGCGGAATTATTGGGGGGGGGGCAAAATGATATGTTTGCCCCCCAATATTTTCATTGGTGGGGCGATCGCCCCCCCCTGCCCCCCCATAATCGACGCCTCTGCGGATATATTCATGTCCATCTCTATTTATGGATCACGTCATTCTTTTCGAGCACACCGTACCGTCTTACGGAAGCATTCTGAGCTGAGGTATCTTGTAATGTAGGGTCTTTGTTAGTAAAACGCACGTGTTTAAAAAATTGCGATAACACAGTTTACCACGGCCACTGCATGCACTGCATGCACGCACTGCACCAATGACTGCACTACCGGTATAAAGCTAACGTTAGGCCCTAAGCCCAGGCTAGGGGCCCCTTCCATCTCCAGGGGCGCCAATTTATACTTCTTTTGAACTAAGTGCAGAGAGGGAAATGAAATAGCGTTTTTTTATTGGGCTGGAGCTACTATTCAATGATATGACTATTCTTCTAATATTTGAGTTCGAGATGCGAATTGACCGATTTTGGGCTGGATCTGGAAGCGAAACTTCATCAACCCCTTAATATGGAAAGCCACCAGACCGCATTGACCGCTACAGCACAGGAGGAAATAGTGGACGGGGAAGACCCCGGTGACTTGGCCAGATGGATGCGTGGAGTTCTCGGATATGGACGGAGCACCTGAGTTTGAGATCTCGTGTCCGGGATCTCACTTAATGTGATGATGAGCTGACTTATCTCGGTCTGGCCCTGGGGTTGTACAAGTGCTCTTCATCATGGTGTATGGATGTGTCTGCAAGGTAGTCAGCACCTCACCTCAATTCACACACACACACACACACACAAAATGCAAGTGTGTGTAGACCGCTGGCAGCCGTCTGTTTCGAGGAGTTTTTTAACCTATATCATATTTTAATTTTTTTTAATTTCTCCTCGTACACAGACTGCTCGTGATCGTGCAGCCGCCATTAGGGGGTTATCAATGCAAAATCCCCTGACGGGCTCATCAATTTTGTCTTTATTTCATAAAAATATATAAAAAGAACTGGACCAAAAATAAATATAAAATAAAGTCAAACAAAGATTATTATTCCATTTTGGCCTGAAATCGCCAAAATGGGGAAAAGATAAACTTAAAAGGACAAACAAAAACAGTGATTTACTTTGGCTGTCACGCAACTCGCACTTTGACTTCCTTGGTTTATTCGAACTTAAAGGGATCGTTTATTCTCAAATTGAGACGAAACATGTGTATGAGTGCCTGTATTTGTCCTCAAAAACCCAGAAACAGACCATAATATAGGATGAAAAACTCTAATTTAGACACAAGAAGTAATTAGCTTAATTTTGAGAACCATCTAGTAGATGGGTTCCAGCTTATGACCAGTTTTCTCAAATTCAAAAAGTCTGTTGGCTACATCTTATGTTGACTGCCTTCTGCTACTAGTATGTGTATCTCCTATACACATGCTATATAGCTGCACTGTACATTCAGTGTATACCTTGTACACACTGTATTAGGTCATGCTTATCTAGAGATAATGTGTTATAGTAAATAGTGGTAGTAAAATACGAGCTGTGATTGGCTGGATTTGTACCACGTGACCTCCCTTCAAAAAGTTATATTGTACATATGTACAATATAACTTTCGATTTTTGGATGGCAAAATCCATGATGGGGGGCTTAGATTAAGGGATCTATTTACTATAATAAATAGTGAACGTTCTATCATACAATATTACTGGACTATATGAACTCCAAATATAAAATTATCCCTCGTGCAAGCCTATTTCACCTCGGCCTTCGGCCTCGGTGAAATAAACCTGCACTCGGGATAATTTTATATTTGTCGTACATATAATCCAGTATATTGTACAATAGATTGTACACTATTTATATAATGTTGCACAGATTCGCTCTAGATCTATACACATTGTCATTGAAACGAACTCCCAATTATTTTCAAACTTCGGTTTACATCTCCAAGGTTTTAAAATTGATCCTGGAGATATAATACTTTGAAACTTTGGGATGGTATTTTTACACTATAAGTCTAATGTTTAGCACATTTACTAATTTCAAGAACCAAAATGTGATTTTTCAAAATCAGAACAAAGTGAAATGATCACTTTAAAGGACAAGTCCACCCCAACAAAAACTTGATTTGAATAAAAAGAGAAAAATTCAACAAGCATAACGCTGAAAATTTCATCAAAATCGGATGTAAAATAAGAAAGTTATTCCATTTCAAAGTTTATTTTCAACAAAATAGTTATATGAACGAGCCAGTTTCATCCAAATGAGAGAGTTGATGACATCACTCACTATTTCTTTTTTTATTTATTATATGAAATATGTAATATTTTTATTTTCTCGTAATTGTCATGTGAAATGAAGTTTCATTCCTTCCTGAACACGTGGAATTCCATTATTTTAACATTTTGTGCTTCAGGCAAGGAGGTCCTAATCGTCAAACTGGCTCGTTCATATAACTATTTTGTTGAAAATAAGCAAAACTTTGAAATGTCATAACTTATTTTACATCCGATTTTGATGAAATTTTCAGCATTGTGCTTGTCTGATTTTTCTCTATTGATTCAAATTAACATTTTTCTGAGGTGGACTTGACCTTTAATACATTTATGGCCATTGAGTCCCTGTACAGATCGAGTTAGACCTTCGGTCTCTGTATTTGGTGAGTGGAGCTAATGAAGTTTAGCGGAACAACCAATTTAACAGAGACCGAAGCTTTTGGTCTACTGTGTGTGTAGACCAAAAGCTTCGGTCTCTGTTATGTTGGTTGTTCCGCTGAACTCTGTTAGCTCCACTCACCAAATTGACCGAAGTTCTAGCTCGATCTGTAGTACAGGGACTCGGTGGCCATATGTGTCTATTAAGTTTGGATAGAACAGGGAAGTGAAGTTAAGCGTCAGCTGAAGTAAGTCACTGTTTTTCCCCTTTTTAATTTTATTTTTTCCTGTTTTGATACTTTTCAGGCCAAAACGGGATCTTTATTTTGGTACAGTTCTTTTTGTATATTTTTATAAAATAAAGACAAAAATCGATGATCCCTGTCATGGGGATTTTGCATTGTAAACCCCCTAATGGTGGCTGCACGATAGCGAGCCGTCTGTGTACGAGGAGAAAAAAAAATTAAAAATGTTAAAAAAACTCGAAACAGACGGCTGCCAGCTATTTAGTGTGTTTGTGGGCATGGAGGGGGGGGGATACAAAATGCATTTTTTTGGCTGTCCCAAACCCAATGGAAAGTACAGATAAGGCTTGTATTTGTTCATAGCATAGATTTGAGTACCTCAAGTGAGGTTCATGCAGGCTCCACTTCACTTTCGCTAGGAAGTGGAGTAGAGCCTACACGAACCTCACTTGAGGTAGATATGAGGGGCACAGTTTCCCCTAGTTTTAAGAATTTATAGACCTTGTATAAAACTTTTTTTTTGGGGGGGTCTGTTCAATGAGACAAAAGTCTACATTAATTGAATAAGCATGGAATTGGGTCATATTTCTTCGAAAATTTTAAATAAATGTGGGGTTACCTTCATGGTCTTGCAATAATGCTTGGTATTGAAAAAGGATGGGGCAGTTGCCCTCACCACTAGGCCTACATTCCGTGACTTAGATCACCATGGCATGAAATAAAGCTTAGCTTTAGAAATAGCACCTCTTTGGTGCATGAGGGGCGAAGTTGTTACGGTAGTGGATGATATTATTGAACACTCCATGAATTCATTCGTATAGAACACAATATTCTCATAAAATTCATTCAACCTTCACCATGAATACACAAATACCTACAAAATGTAAACAACATTTTTGCTGAAAACTTGAAAAAAATTGATTTCAGCTCCCAATTGCAACCCTCGCATGGGAAATGTTTTAGTCACTTGAAAGTGGCATCATATTACTGGATGTGATGTGTGTATTCTGTGGGTAAATTAGAGAAAACAAAATCACTTGGGATGAGCTATATTATTTTGAGAATATAAACACTTTGAAAATGTTTTACTGACCATTTTTCATCATCATTTTATTCAATTTCCCTCTACTTGTTTCATCTATTCATTGTGTAAACTCAGGAAGTATCTGTGATGTCATGTTTGAGTGAGCATGCTTTCAAATAAAGTGTAAGAAATTCACAAATTACAGTCGTAAAAATTTACTCCTGTGAACTTTGAAAAGCAGTAATTGCTTTAAATGCACGACTTCATGGATCAATTTAACTTTTACACAGAAAATAGTAAAAGAAAAATATATATAAACACCTCTATTTTTTGAAAAAACTTTTTATTTTTGTGAAAAAGATTTAGGCCTTTTAGGGGAAATGTTTATGTATGTTCATAGGTTAAATCGATCAGATGTCTTTCTGTTCGATTAATGTTAACAATTTATATTTGTATTCTTTTACAATACGTATAGGTGTCTGGACATCAAGATAGTGAAGAGCTGCATTGTAAGGATCAACAGACAATATTCCCATGGAGAGGTTTCTGCAACAGACTGAATCCAGCATCCTTTATGTATCACAGAGTAGAGGAGTTCGCTGTCAATGGATCTAGTAAGATATCGTCAACCATATACTGAAAAGAAACCCAACAACATGATATCCTTAATGTTACCAGTTTCAAGAATTCATCTTTACAGACTGCACAGCCATCATCATAATCAACAGAACTTACTAATCAGGAAAATTAATGCAACAAGGCGGTTTCTAAGCCAGCATGATATTATGAAACCAACCAAGCAGTTTGGATATGGAAAAGAGTTTTCTTTATAATGCAAACTTAATCAGGGCAGACAGTGCAATACCACCCCACATCGATACTGTGAGAGTTTGTTTCTGTTTCTGTTTATGGTAACTCCCGTAGGAACTCGGCTGGACAGCATTTTGCTGGTTAACGCCAAGCTGGTATATAACCAATTACCTAGGTAATTGGTATATAACCAATTACCTAGGTAACATTTTATGTCTAGGTTAATCAGTCATAGTGGCTGATGTTATCGATGAGAGATATCACTCTTGGGCCTTTTTATCAAAGTGGAGACTGGCAGAGTTGGGATTCGAACTCACAACCTTGCGATTATGAGTCCAATGCTCTAACCACTGGACCACACGACCCCCTTTGAAAGCCAGAATGAAAAGTGACAGATCTTCAGTCCCTCTCATCTTTATTCAAGTGAGTTACAATGAAAGATTAATTGCCAATTATCGCAAGGTACGTCTTGGACCAGTTTGTGGACTTGTGCATTAGACTTCATCAAATGCATGTTAATAAAATATCTACTGGGAATGGAAAATTTGGCAGTTAATTGACAGAAGGGTGTCAACAGATGAGAGATGCAATGAAGTTTAATATGGCATCCTATCACACGTTCATCGCCTGGCTGGAAATAGCATGACTTACAGTTGAGAGGACTCAATCCTTTTGTGGTGCCTTTACTTTTCAAGCAACTTAGAGCAGGTAATATGATAAAGTTTAAAGTAGACTTTAAAGAAAATGGAAATGTCATCATATCAATGACATAAAGTTTAATTGATTCTCTTCATTTCTTTCATTTTCCATTTGTGACCTCCAACCCCCAAACAAACAATAAGTTGCCCTTAACAATTTTAAATTGACAGTAGAAGAAGAATCATTTTATTTTGAAATGAGATTATTTTCTGATTAGTCACTTTTTTGTAGACCAAAAGACTTATTTACATTAAATTATTTTGAGAGAACCTTTGCTGGTGACTTATCATTCATTTTATGGTGTCTGGTGATATTTAGGTTTAGTTAGAGTGAGGAAATCAAGATTGTATTCATTTGGTCTAAAATGTAAGCAGATGGTTTAATTCTCAGATCATCTATCATCATGGCTATTGGTCCACCATAAATTTATCAATTTCCACCAGGGGGCTGTTTTATAAAGCTGTTCGTAAGTTATGAGTGACTTTAAGAATGACTGGTGATCCTTTCTTGTGGTAAATGGTAGTCTTGGGGACTCCATGATGATGTTTCTTGAAATATTTTGACATATACTTCTTCATCCTGGAGTCTTGAACTGCTGGTCATATATATATCAGAGACACATGTACACAAAGATGGATTTCCCTAAGAAATCCATAGTTAGAGGGTGAAATCGGTTTGTAGGGGAGAATTTTATTGTCTATGAACCTTTATGCGCCTAATGCGTATAAAGGGATAAAAATTATTTCACTGTAAATGGTGAAATTGAGACGTTTCGTACCAGACCGATCGCCTGTACTTCCCTCGATCTGTTCGTCAACAAAGCAAAGACAATAGGCCTGACCCTTGAACCGCTTCGTTATGACGTACATCCGGTAAGCGATGCTGTTTTGAAGAACAATTTATCGATAAAAAATATTTCACAAATACTAAAATTTAATACATGATTATAAATAATTAGTAGTATGGATGTGCACTTCAAAATTTTACCCACAGACCTCAATGGAAGTGTGCAAGAGTATGCAGAGAACGGCAGAGCATCCACCAAGCTGTGTCATGGCTCTCCAGTAAAGGATCATTTTGGCCAGTATTCAAGGGATGTAGACTACGTTGAAGCTGCCATCAGAGCAGAGAATCCAACTCAACTTGTCACGTTACTTCCAGGAAGAGGATCACAAGAGAGGTTTGGTCATCATTCATGTGTGTCATGACAATAAATCCTTTTGTCTTTTTTAATATAATTTAACAACCAGATGTGATTTACATTGAACGACATGCTATGCTTCATTTATTTCATTTTCATCGATTATCTGAATTATATTCTATTTACTAAGAATCTTGCGAGGTGTTCAAAAGTTAATCATGCTATAAATACATAAATTGTTAACCTGTCAGCCCTCGCTCATAGTGAGGGATATTTTTGTGTTTTACTGGTAAAGTTAGCCTGCAGAGCTATTTACTTCTCAAATATTGAGTATTCAAGCATGATATAGAATTGCATCATCTCACTTTTAATGGTTCCATCTTCTCCAAATAATTTTTCTCCATCAAATGCCAAAATAGTAAATTCCTTTTTTTAAAGGAAGATGCGATTGCGCAGCATATACACACGTGAACAGTAAGAGAAAGTAAGTTTTTCAATTTCTCTAATGGAGACCAGTTGAATAGCAAATTTGTTTTTTTGTAGAGTATGAATATACGTCTCTTCTATGTAGTTAAATGGTTAATACAGATGTGCACTATCAAACAAATACCACTTTATTTCAGGTGACACATCATTCTATCACTTTGTCAGTGAACTGGAGATACATGTATATGCTATCCCCCCCTCAACTTGGCTTTATAAAGATAGCAGCATCAAGTAATTTAGCCCTTCAGCCACCTTTTCAGTGACAAGGGAGTCAACATCAGACTTTCCCATTTTGCAGCAGCTGCATGTATTAAAGAGAAATGCCAGTAGTTGCAATAAACACTGATTTCATGAGAAAGTCTGTAAAACCAGGCTTAATTGTCAGTATATCATCGAGGATCTAGATCTGGTACAGTTACATAAACTGAACTTTGTGAAATCTTGAAATCTACGCCGAAAAATATTCACACTGAAGATCACCAACACAGATAGGCACACGTGGGACAGTGTATTATTATTGCTGGAATAAAGACCCGACGGAAGTGACCAAATCCGCGCTTATTTTGCATATTTCTCAGCAATTACACAAATTCTTCCAGAATCCTTTGGCACATATTTTTTATTCATACAAACAGACACTTGGGTGGTCATTATATTAGATTCTGTAAAAAGTCATTTTGAGATCGTTACCAATACTAGAATTTATCTTTAAAATTGGGTCTCCCAGGTCTGGGTAAATCCCTTATCCGGATTGGTGCTGGTCCTAATGTGTCCGGATAAGAGAGGTTGGACTGTATTAAACTTTTCAATTCTTCTTGATCCCTTCACCCTCCTCCACTTCAATGACGTATCCCGTGTACCATACTGTCACAGGGTCTACTTTCAATTTGAACTTGATCCACCTTGTGATGGGATCGTTTTAACTGCAGTGTTATTCCACCCCACAGACTCTTGTAAACTTGTTAAACAGAATACCAATTCACCCAAGTAATTAGTTTTATGAAAACTATTCTAACAGGGGTTACAGATTATGAACGAAGTATAAACATATGAAATATTAACAATTTCTACAATTCAATGATAATGACGATGCTTAGCTTATTCTTCTTCTTTGATTCTTGGTTTCGCACTTGAGTTCCCTGACGATGACTATCTGTCTGACGTCAGCTCCTGTCTCCTGGATATAGACCTAGACCAATGATTCCGTCCCCGTCTCTTTAACTCCAGTTACAGATCATAAATCTAAACACCCTGTCAAATTAGATATAAATATAACCCACTTCTAGTGATTTGTTCAAAACCCCAAACATTTATAGATATATCAAGTTAAATCTTCTTGACAGGTTAAACATCTTATTTAGAATATATTATTTTCCAAAAGTTTGTTTCTCACATCCATCACTTTCTTATAGTAGATGATGATAATTATTAATCAACATTGTAAATGATACTAACACAATATTCTTTACATAATAATTAAACATAGGTATGTAATATACATGTAGTAACATGGAAAGGCATCACAACAATATTCAGTACAGTAAAACTCAGAATGATATTATATCTTTTACATTATACAATAACCATGCATAACTTTATTAATATTGTAATATTAAAATAATGTGTACTCACAACTTCTCGTTGGTGTTTACTGATTTATAACGATTCCAATTTTGCCAATGTGGAATCCCAAGACCCGGACTATCAGGTTGTCCTTAACAACACCTTGTTGTATTCACCGAGAGCTGAATATAGTATTCTGATGAAAACTTGTAATACTCTTGTGCAGTATCTCTAACAAGTAGTATCTCTGTTGAATTACAGCAGCTTCTGATTTAGAATCAAATTTTAGCTAAATTTATAATAATTTTATCCCATAGACCTAATGGTCAAGAGCTTGGAACTCTGATATTCTGGAAAGTTTTCTGAAGTATACACCCCTCTAAATATCATTGGCTAATGCTGGGTCACTCATTCTGTCCCTTGCATTTGATTGGTTAAGAGCTATTTACTCTCTACCACCGGAAATGGTCAGAAACAGAACTCTGATTCTTCTTGGAAAGTGTCTGAAGCAGTATCATTACTATCAATTCTCTGATCTAATTTTCGGGCAACATTCATGCCTTCCTCTAAATCAATAGAGTCATCGTCTGATTCATCCATATCAGAAAAAGAACCGAGCTCAGTAGTTTCGTTCTCTTCCCCATCCTCCTCCCTGCTCTCTATAACATGGCTCACCCCTGCCTGCCCAGTTACTAAAGGAGTGCTTGTGGGCCGATCGCCCAAAATATTTTCGAGTTGCTCGTAGTTCACACAGGTCTCTCGACCTTCCCCACTTTTTTTTTTTGTAATGTTTGGTGGTATCTCCTCTTTAGATTTTTTATTTTGTTTTGGATCAAAGTTAAGGATCTCTCATACCCTGCCTCTGCTAAAAGCCGTATCATTTCGTCATGGACAACAATGTTCCTTACAGTCCCATCCAATTTTTGCTTGATATCTTCCTTTGCCCAAATTTCTAATAGTAGATCCTCTTCCTTCTGGTCCCATAATCGTCCACGATCATGCTTAACTTTTTCATTAACTTTTGGCATATTTGTCAATTCAATTCTTAGTGACTAGAATGTAGTAATACGGTTTTAATAGCTTTTAATCAAAATTTAGGAATAAATCTACACTTATGTTGCAGCCCTTTTCCAACTGTTAAGACATACGCCTGGGACTATACAAAAATAAAAATATTCTTGCCTGGAGGCTGGGTTGCGTTTGTTATAAAACTGCCATGATGTGACGAAAAATAAGTCATGCAAGGATCATAAAAAATTGAGATATATCATACAGACAATCTTATGAGCAACAACAGAATTTTACGACAACTAAAAGGAGTATTTTACCTATGAAAACCGAGTGAAGGCAGGGGCACAGCACAGAACTAGAGGCAAATCAGAGAGCATATAGCGTTCGACACGGCTTTCTGTTTACACACGAAAAAATTGCCGGGTCTGACTCGGCTCGCGGGTTGAAACCTACGATTTTGGCGGATCAAAAAAGCCGTGTTCGACACGGCTCGCGGATCACACTGATCGCGTTTACACAGCATAAAATTGCCGTGTTGAGCACGGCTCGCGTGTCGAACCCCCGAGCCGTGTCACTGTGTAAACACGGTATATAATAGCTGGAACTTGCAAAGTTTGCTTTGGTTTCCTGTCACAAGTTATAAGTCTGTTTTGGGAATTTGTAAAGAGGTTCAAAACACTCCTTGTTTTCAGTAATTAATTACTAGTGGATTAAAACACTGCCCGGGTTCTCCACCAATGTCACAGGGTCTACTTTCAATTTGAACTTGATCCACCTTGTGATGGGATCGTTTTAACTGCAGTGTTATTCCACCCCACAGACTCTTGTAAACTTGTTAAACAGAATACCAATTCACCCCAGTAATTAGGTTTATGAAAACCTTTATTACAACAAACTATTCTAACAAGGGTTACAGATTATGAACGAAGTATAAACATGAAATATTAACAATTTCTACAATTCAATGATAATGACGATGCTTAGCTTATTCTTCTTTGATTCTTGGTTTCGCACTTGAGTTCCCCGACGATGACTATCTGTCTGACGTCAGCTCCTGTCTCCTGGATATAGACCTAGACCAATGATTCCGTCCCCGTCTCTTTAACTCCAGTTACAGATCATAAATCTAAACACCCTGTCAAATTAGATATAAATATAACCCACTTCGCTTGATTTGTTCAAAACCCCAAACATTTATAGATATATCAAGTTAAATCTTCTTGACAGGTTAAACATCTTATTTAGAATATATTTATTCTTTCCAAAAGTTTGTTTCTCACATCCATCACTTTCTTATAGTAGATGATGATAATTATTAATCAACATTGTAAATGATACTAACACAATATTCTTTACATAATAATTAAACATAGGTATGTAATATACATGTAGTAACATGGAAAGGCATCACAACAATATTCAGTACAGTAAAACTCAGAATGATATTATATCTTTTACATTATACAATAACCATGCATAACTTTAACAATATTATAATATTAAAATAATGTGTACTCACAACTTCTCGTTGGTGTTTACTGATTTATAACGATTCCAATTTTGCCAATGTGGAATCCCAAGACCCGGACTATCAGGTTGTCCTTAACAACACCTTGTTGTATTCACCGAGAGCTGAATATAGTATTCTGATGAAAACTTGTAATACTCTTGTGCAGTATCTCTAACAAGTAGTATCTCTGTTGAATTACAGCAGCTTCTGATTTAGAATCAAATTTTAGCTAAATTTATAATAATTTTATCCCATAGACCTAATGGTCAAGAGCTTGGAACTCTGATATTCTTGGAAAGTTTTCTGAAGTATACACCCCTCTAAATATCATTGGCTAATGCTGGGTCACTCATTCTGTCCCTTGCATTTGATTGGTTAAGAGCTATTTACTCTCTACCACCGGAAATGGTCAGAAACAGAACTCTGATTCTTCTTGGAAAGTGTCTGACCTGTCTAACTGCAAATGTTTACGTTTTACCCCATTGATGTTGGGCCTTTCTCCTTTTATGGTCATGAGGCTTCCTATTCAGGGATAAATGCTAAGAAAACCTGACTCACAAGTGGTACCTGTATGACGTTTGACCATCGTCATAATTACTGGGAAAACCTTCCACCGGAAGCTTTCTATTTCCTTATGAATTTCATTCATAACATTGGAATGTTTACTACTACATTATAGAACATACAATAACATAGATGATAACAGAATTTAACCTTAATTCCTCTGTAACTGCAATGACATACATTTGCAATAATAACATTTCATATAACACATAATATGAACAGTCTTATAATTAATACACAGTTATAATTACACAATAATTATAAACTCATTATCACATGATACATACAATAAATACAGTCATATCTTGACACCACCCCCATTTTTAAGATAGTAGCACTATCTACAACATTGTATGATCATGTAGATATGTGATCAAAACATAATAGATACCAAATTATTACTCTATTAAAATATGAGTGGATACCCCTGCCTATTGTTCAGGGCAACGGCTAAGAAAATCAGCCCCTACATTATCTATTCCCCTTACTGCAGTCACATGGTAACGATATGACTGAAGCGCAAGAGCCCACCTCAGAATTCTACTATTTTGCAATTTCGCTTGTGCTGAGTACATCAGTGGTCTGTGATCTACTTCTAATTCAAATTCAGTGCCATAGAGGTAGACATTGAATTTTTTCACTGCCCAAGCAATTGCAAGACATTTCCTTTCGATTACCGCATAGCGTCTTTCTGTGTCGGACAGTTTTCTACTCGCGTATGCGATTGGAAATTTTTCTTCCCCTACGCGCTGCATCAGAACGGCCCCTATGCCTACATCTGAAGCATCCGTTGCCAATATGTATGGCTCATCTTGATTTGGGAGATGCAAGATCGGTGATGAAGTCAGACGTGACTTTAGTGTTTGGAACGCTCACTCTTCAATTGGACCCCATCTCTTCCCGTTTATTTGGCCCGTTTTTCTTTGTGAGATCGGTCAGTGGCGCCGCGATTGTCGCAAAGTTTGGGATGAACTTTCGATAATAAACCTAAGAATGCGCGTACCTCCTTCTTGGTAGTTGGAGGAGTTGCATGTAGAATTTGATCCAGTTTTGCTGGATCAGGCCTGAGTGTGCCTTCCCCGACAACATGTCCCAGGAAGTCCAAAGATTGGAATCCAATCTGACACTTACTCGGTTTTGCTGTCAGTCCAGCCTCGGCAAGTCTTGTGAACACTTGGACCAATGTCCTGACATGACCCTCCCAGGTTTCTGAATAAACTAAGATGTCGTCAATATAATTGACTACCCCGTCTAGCCCAGATAGAACCCGTTGCATAAGACGTGAGAATGTAGCTGGTGCATTAACCATTCCGAAAGGTAACACAGTGAAGTGAAATAGCCCCTCAGAAGCTACAAAAGCAGTCTTCTCTTTGTCTTCTGCTGCCATTGGTATCTGCCAATACCCCTTGCTCAGATCTAGCTTCGAGAAGTAGCGCCCTTTTGCTAAATTTGACAATAAGTCATCCGCGTTAGGCACCGGCTCTGGGTCGAAAACTGTTACTGCGTTCAGTTTCCTGTAGTCGATGCAGAATCTGTTTGTGCCGTCTTTCTTCTTCACCAAGATGATTGGTGAAGGGAAACGCGATTCTGACTTCTCAATCACACCTAGTCGGAGCATATCAGTTATCTCAGACTTGACTGCTTCGCGTGTTGACTGAGGTAGTGGGTATGGTTTGCCTACCTCTGGGTCATTACTTGTCAGTTTGACTGTGCACTGCATAGTATTAGTTCTCCCTGGCACATCTGTCAGTTGTGCTTCAAATTTGGCTAATACCTGTCTAGCCTGTGCACCTTGTGTGTCGGTCAGCTTGTCACTGATTACCACATTTTGGAGATCCTCGGTCTGGATTAGAGCAGGAAATCCAATACATGGCCTATCATGGTCATTTTCTTCTTCGATCACAGAGATTGATGCGGCTTGGTTGAGATCGCTTACGTCGCTTTGGTCAATGTATTTCTTCAAGGAGGTTAACATGATAGGTTTTTAGCCTACCATTAACTTCGATACGGACATCGCATCGGCCTACCTTCTGCTTGATCTCATACAGACCTTGCCATTGCATCAGCAGTTTGCTTGCCTTGTGGGTCTGAGAATAAGACCTTATCCCCCACGGCAAACTTCCTACCTCTAGCTGTGGTGTCATAATACTTCTTGTAACGAGCTGATGCGCATTTCAGCTCTTCCTGCGCAAGCTTGCAAGTTTCTTCCATTCTTGCGCGCAGATCTACAACATATTCATATGTTGTCTTAACTTTCTCGGACGCATCCTCTTCTTCCCAGATAGTCTTAATTAGGGAGAGAGGCCCACACACGGTTCTACCATATAGAAGTTCAAATGGGCTGAAGCTGAGGCTAGCTTGCGGTACCTCCCTGTATGCAAATAGTAGCGCTGGAATGTATCGGTCCCAATCTTTGGGTCACTCTGCGCACATGCGCTTAAGCATCGTCTTAAGCGTCCCATTAAAGCGCTCTACCAGCGCCCTACCAGCCCATTGCACATTGGGTGGTAAGGAGTTGTGGTTAACTGTTTGACGGACAGCAACCGCCCTAACTCCTTCATAAGCCCACTCGTAAACTGGCTCCCTCTATCGGTGAGAATTTCATCCGGTAGGCCTAGCCTACTGAAAATCTCGAGAAGAGCTTCGGCAATCCGCTCGGTCTCAATATTAGGCAATGGTATTGCCTCAGGATATCGCGTCGCATAGTCAACTAATGTAAAAATATAGCGATTCCCTCTGTCAGTCTTCGGATCTAAGGGCCCTACGAGGTCAATGGCCACGCGCTTAAAGGGAGTGTCAATGAGGGGTGTGCTCTCGAGTGGCACGCGACCAACACTTCCTTTCTTTATTGTCCTCTGACAAATGTCGCAAGAGATACAATAGCAGCGCACATCTTCTGCCATGCGCGGCCAGCAAAAACTTTGCTGTAGGCGATCAAGAGTTTTTTGTACCTTAAGGTGACCAGCCATGATACCATCATGGGCTAGCGCCATAACTCCTTCCCTAAATCCCTTGGGCACGCAAAGTTGAGTAATCGGCCCGCCTTGAGTTTGCTTGGCAGCTATAAATTCTCGATACAATAGTCCGCATTTAACCAAAAAGCGTGTCTCATTACCCTTTCCAGTAATAGACAGAGCCCCTGTTTCTGCCGCTTTCCAATACTTACCAAGTGTCTCGTCCTCCTTTTGCGCGTGCTGAAAATCAGCCTTGCTCGTAGCAAGAGAAAGTGCTTTGGCAGTCGGTAAGGGCTTTAGTGGCTTTAATTTCTGTGCTTTTTGACCCCGCGTCTCTACTGCGCCTCCCTCGGATGGGATTTCCGTATCGATGTCGATTTCGGCATCGAATGTAAAATCCAAGTATGTAAGGCCAGATCAGTACCTGAATATTAAGAAGAGGGTAGCCTTAATCGATAGGACAATAAGGGAATTCCCTTCTCTGAAAAGTAAGTATTCCGTTTTCATTCTTGTCCATGATAACATACCTCCGAGCTTTCAATTGGGTTTTTAACCGTTCCATCTTTTCCCTTTCTGTTCCCCTTTCCCAACCCATTCCTTGCGTCTTCTCTTAACCATATCCCTCCACATATGTTTTCGACCTCTTCAATTACCTGTTCTCTTCTTGCATTTTCTCTTTCTTCCTATGCTAGCACGTTTTCTTTCTTTTCTCTTACAATTTTTTTCTCTTTCGTCCTTTATTTCCTTCACTTGCCTGCCATAAATCTATCCAACATTCCATTTTTCCTTTCTCACCTTTCCATGAATTTTGCCTTTTTTCTGACAATAGTTGTGACAGCCATTTACTTGTTTTATTTTTTGAGAACATGATTTAATATGCTTTCCAAGCAAAGATTGAATGCATTTGGCTTGATTCTCATTAATCTATCCAACATTCCAAAATTACGTTCTACACTGGTGTTTGTTTGGGTGCACTCACAATTTCTTTATCTAGGCCTTTGAATTTATCTTTTAAATGATCCCCTACCATTCTTTCCATAAAATTCATGAACCCTGAAAAAAATCATAAATTTGGCCGTTCATTCATCATTATTAACTCATTCAGTACACATCCTTTCTTTACTTCTACATCATCAAATATTTTGATTTTTCCATGAATGAATTGAGAACAATCAGCTGATAAAATCTCGAATTGTGTAAGAATTGGTTTGAAGACATACTTATCAATGAGACTTAAAGCTCTACATGTACATGTACATCCTGCAAGAAATTGTGAAACATTCAAATCAGTGTGCACCGCTTTCATTAATAAATTCTCATCCTTTATGAATCTAAAAAAAATCCTTAAGGTCATCATTAAGAAAGTAAACACAAGCAGCATTGTGAAAGAGAATATTAAAGCGACTCCCCTTGAAGGGGGCAAGAGGAACAAAATCTTCTCTATCACGTAAAAATGTTCTAAAATGCATCGGTTTGCTTGAATTCACATCCACGATCCTAGATCGCCAGACATTCAGTCGTCAATCTTTCAGTGCCTCCTTCATTATTTTTTATGTGAATCACTGCCTTGGCCCCTACATTAATGTTATCAAATAACATTTCTTCAGTTGCTTTCATAGTTTGTGCAGCATGATCGGCTAGTCCTACAATATGATGCATGCCCCAGAAAAAAGTTGTTCATGTTGTCTTTATTCTCATTTTGGGGTTCAGAATAAGTATGCCACTCTTGCATAGCGCAAGGGAGCAGTTCTCTTCAATATTGTTGCAATATATCATTAAACTTCTTCTGCACAATATGCCGATCACTTATTGTATTTTTGATTTTACATATTGTGTTTTCAAGTTTGCATCCTTCAAAAAGTGTACATGCATCATTGATTACTTCTTTTCAGCCAGAAAGTACCTCATCGGCTGTACCGCCCACAACTCCCCTCATACCACGTACATTTGATCTATAATGATGATCATCTTTTGTGGTGCTGTCACTCCCTAAAGTTAAATTATTTTCCTGTTCATTCATCAAAACATCAGCAATTTGCATTTGGCTTAAATTGTGACCTTTGGCGAACATTTCAGCTGCAAATGTTTTACCCGGTAATTTCTTTACCTTTTTCATTAATTTATCTAAAACAAATCTAACGATACCCTCACAATTACGTATCCCCACTCCATAGTTACACACCAACCCCTGATTAACTTCCCTTACTTCGTCACTGTATTTCGCCCCATCCATCGTACCTAAATCAACATGCTCATTTGTTATTTTTTGTTTGAGTGTATTTAGCCTCTTTTCAAATTTTTTTCATTTTTTTCCAATTCATTCCTTTCTCTTACAACTTTCTTCAGGAGATCCTTCCTCTTTTTAAGGTAACAGACGTTATCTTTACTCCTCTTTTCCTTGATTCTTTCTTTCATTCTATTTTCATATGTATTTCATCTGTAATTGATAGATTACTTTCTTTTTTGCATCAAGATTTCTATTAATTTGTGAAAGCGTTTTTCTTTTATTATAAAGTGACAATTGTTTCCTTTTTCGTTTTGTTTCTTTCATGAACAATTGCCTCTGGCAAAGCTTTCCAACATGTAGTTAATTTCCTTGTGGCAGATTCAGACTTTAATTTCATCTATTTCAAACACGTCTGCACATCAGTCTTTTTTTCTTTGCAAGGCGGCATCGACATGTATTTTCTTTCTTTTGCTCTTTTTTTAGCCATTCTCATTTTTTTTTTGATGGGACTTTTTCTCCACCGCAGCCTCATTTTTCTTTGTGCTGGTCCTTGTGTTTGTAACAACAAAAACATCCCGTATGATCCCGGGAATTTCATTCTTCTCTTCAGTGCCGGTCTGCTGCTTTTCTAATTTTTTTTCTAGATTTCTTTTACGTTATTCAAAGCTTTGTTACCAACATCAAACAATTCGGTGAGAAGCCTCTTGAACATAATCTACAAAATTGTATACAGATTCATGATTGCTAACAATATGAAACGTATGAAAAAAATTTTGTTGGAAGGCAAAGATTAGCTTGAACTGAGAAAAGTACTAATTTGCCAATGTTTTTGAACGACTCCAACTGTGCAGGTACATCCAAACTTGATCAAATTTAAGAAAGTTTAGGCTCTTCCCATCCACAGGCAACCAATTGCTTAATTTTTGTGATACAAACTGTAAAAGTGAAATTGAATTGTCTTGAAAATACTAATAGGGCAAAATGTCAAAAAACTAAAGGGCATTTACATTCTTGAAAAGGAATAGCACATATTACACAAAAATTATAGATCTTGTCTTATACCCAAAGAATGGATTGGGTAAATTGATCATTTTGTTCACAGACTCACTGACTGGTCACACATGAATTTAGAATTCATCACATTTTTGTGGTTCTGGCTGCCATCTTTCATATTTATAATGATATCCTTCTGTATATAGGTTAAGAATCCCATGAGCTTCGGATTGTAGCTCATAATAAATACATGTCATCACAGACCTGATTTAATAAAACACATGTACTATTTTATATTATTTTTTTGGCATTTCATCTTGTAATGCTGCTGAGGATGAGTTTGCATTACGTGTTACCTTAAATGTATTCAAGCATCATAATCATGTAAAGATCCTCATCATGATTATCCTCTTGCACATTGTTTACTCCTTTCTTCCATGCTTTCCCTTGATCAATTTTAGCTTTCCCAGTCTTGCAACATTTTGCGAAGTGTCCTCGTTTCTTACACTTGTCACAGGTCTTGTTCCTCGCTGGGCAGTTTCTATCTTTTGCCAAATGTCCTTCTTTGTCACACGGGCAGCATCTCAGACCTCTGCTCTGTCCTCCCTGCTCGCGCCGTCCTCTTCCTCCTAGCTGAGTTGTCCTTCGTTTCTGGTTATGCATTGTTGGTTGTCACTTTGTAAGATCTTAAGGGGGGAACTAAAGTTTTATTTATACTGACAACCTCTCTTAAGTAAAGCAATTTGGTAAAAACTAAGTAAAAGTTAATTTTGTTTGTAGTTTGTATGGCTGTCATTCTGAAGCCTGCTGCCCCCCCCCACCCTGGCATAGCTTGGATATAACGGGGGATTTAGCCGGAATGGTGACATATAATATCTGTATTTTATTGAAATGCCAATGTCACTGCCTCAGCCAGGTTCGGGGGGGGGGGGGGGGCATAAGAAATAAGAATGACAGCTGCATTAAATATGCTGTACTCCAAAATCTAACCAAATTGACCTACTATATAACATTTTTTTCAAGTTCTTGAGTAGAGATATTTTATTTGTGAAATTCTCTACGTAAATGATACTGTCCGAGATTATAGCCTTTGGAGTTGGCGGTTGGTCTTGGCGTGTGGTTGAATGAGTTGAAAGTTCGGTGACAGATGATGATCCCTCGGATTACTGATGTTGACAATTTGGGGACAGGAAGTTCCCTAGTCCTATTTGCTTTTCTCGACTTTCTGCGCATTGGCTCAGTGTCTTACTCCATATCTGGAAATACATCACAGACAATTACGAAGATATGAAGCAAGAAAATTAGATATGCTGTACTCTAAAATCTGATCAAATTGACCTACTATGAAATATTTTTTGAAGTTCTTGAGTAGAGATACTTTGTTTGTGAAATTTTCTACATAAACACTTACTGTCCGAGGTTCTTGCCTTTGGAGTTGGCGGTTGGTCTTGGCGTGTGGTTGAAGGAGTTGAGAGTGTGGTGACAGATGACGATCCCCTCAGGCTTGCTGATGTTGATTATTTCTGCGCAGGAAGTTCCCTAGTCTTATTTACCTTTCTCGGGCTTCTACACACTAGCTCAGTGTCTTACTCCATGTAGAATAGATTGAGATAGGTCAGGAATATCACTTTAAGTTCCGAAAGACAAATAACATCAAAGTTCTTTAGGTATAGATCTAAAATGACTAAGTTCAGTTTCCTGTTCAATCCATTAACGTTCAGACTCACAATGGCTAGTTCCGCTGATGTTCAAAGGGAGCAGGATTTGTCCTATTCTGAGATGTCGAGAAACAGACCCGAATTTTTCAGCTTATCCTCACTTCAATCCAGACTCTTGAAGAGATCATGGGGATTACCGATGACATGCTTTTTTCCATCAGCTCGTGTTGTGCAGTGAATGTTGCCATCGATAGTCCACACCTTATCAATTGACTCATCTTTTTTGATGACCTGCAAGAGCTTAGCATAACCAGGAGACAGATGTTCACCAATCATGATGGACCTGGCTGATCTGGAGGCCCAAGTCCACGAATCCGAGGCAACCTCTCTGAGGCGCACATGGCCTGTATCACCGAAATGTAAAATTTCTTACCAAGGCATCGGATCGTCATTCAAAATGGAATACAAGATATATGCATTGTGTAAAACCTTTTGAATCAAACGCATAGGCACTTTGACTGTCCATCTACGTGATATGATTTCTACCTTGTACTTTTACATTTTTTGGTCAGCCAGGTCCACCCCCATCTTTGTTTGATTGTACTTGTGTACGATCTGTGGTTTTGACTTGTTAGTCTTTTCGGCAGCTCTGACATGATTCCCATTTTCATCCACCAGTAGCGGACCGTGACCCGGAGGAGACAAAGCAGTGGGGGGGGGGGGGCACTGCATTGTTTGTGAACAATGCCGTGCCCCCCAATGCTTTGTCTCCTCGGTGTCACGGTCCGCCACTGTCATCCACCCACTTGGCCGTTTCAGATGTTGATATCAAAATTACCCCTGGCTGTTTTTGTGTCTTTTTTTGTGTAAAAGAAATTGCCATCAGCTGCACATTTCTTGAGGATGTTGCTGTGCCAGCAGGATTACGTGCCTTCTTAACAGCCTCTGGAATTCCTGCAGTTCTGTTCTTCCTTACAGTTCCAGTCATTTTTATTTTCTTGGCATACATCTCATCAAAGAGAGTGACGTGGGAATACCAGGTGTTGGTGGTCACATGCCACCAACTATTACCAAATTTTTTCCAAAAGTTTCTTGACAATTGCGTTCGGTCGGTTAGGGTAGACAGCTTTGTATACCTCCGGAAGACGGAATTCACTCCCGGCGCACATGCTACACAGCAAAGTGTATCCATTTATTTTGCACAGTTCATAAATTTTAATTCCGAACTTGTGGTGCTTCTTGGCTGGCATGAATTGAATTATTCCTGCCCGTCCATGAAACCCCACCAAACCTTCATCTACTGTCAGATATTCTCCTGGAAAATACACATCTGTAAATTTGGCGTTGGCGTAATCAAATTCATAGCGTATCTTCTTCCCTGGGTCATCTGGATTGTCATTGTCCACATTGTAGAATTATATCAGACGCAGCAGTAACAGGAATCAGTCACGAGGCATCACTTCTGGAAATGCTGGTGTCTTCTGGCTCCAGTCAGTGGAGTTCCAATAGTCTGAAAGACTTGCCTTCCTGATTAGGCCCATGCTTAGGAACAGTCAAAAAAAGGCAACGAGAAATCCAATACCCAGCTGTTGGCTAAGCTTTTCCCACTGCCGAAATCTGGAATTCGGAGATAGGCCATCCTTCCCACATGCCTGGTCCCTCGCTGTTACAGCTCGTATTGTCTGCTGAGCATAGGCCTTCGTGTAGGTGATCAGAGTCTCCCAAAAGTCATTTGCAAGAAATACCTGTAGTTGTGCAGAGCAGAAAACGAAAGCAAAATATTAAAAATAGTGGCAACTCTGTTTTCCTCAAAATAGATTAGAGGTCTATACTGGAAAAAAAATTGTATGGCAATCTAACTGTGTTTAGATGGCCTAGATCTACAGATAAATTTATAAATCTAGGGCCTATGTGTACATGTGCATCCAAATTTTCAAATCCAATTTCAACTTAGAAATATTTTTTTTCCAACAGAATCTATTGAAATGTAGATTCTTGGCATAAAATATGGAGCCAGAATGCCAGATACAATATGATAGTTATAAGAAAGGTAAAAATGTACAAGAAGCATGATAAGTAAGGTAAATTGATAATTTGAATTATTGAATGAAATCAAAGAGGAGTCGCAATTTATTTATTTTTATATATGTATTTTTAGGTGGTTCTGGATGGGCTGCTGGCAAGTCGTTAGCTGGCTCTAGATTGGCTGCTGGCAATTCCTTAGCTGGCTTTGAATCTTCTGCTGGCAGGTCTTGGGGTCACTCGAAATAAGCCAGTGGCTCTTGATCGGCAAGTGGCAGTTCTAGGATAAGCTCTAGACTGACTAGTGGCAAGTCATCTGGTTCTTCAGCAAGAATGATGGGGATAGCTGATCAGTCTTGAAGGTTTTTTTTTCTCCATCTTTCATTGCCCTGTGAGTTCTTCATTTTTACACATACCCCCTTGTTTGCAGCTTTTGCAGAAACAGCTTCTTTCTCTGACAAGAATTTTCATTCCAATCCATCGAAATAGTCTATCCATGGGCAGTCCACCATTTTCAAAGCTCTCCAAATGCAGTGTGTTGTCAGCACCCCTCTGGGTGAGACAATCAGCCAGCGGTTGCTTTTTTTGGCACCCATTCAATGGCATGAATCTTTCAAGATGATAACATCCTCTGGATTTGAGCCATGTTGATCCTCACACGCTTCTCATATACTTGCAGTGGAGTGTATGTTCTGGTGTAGAGATTTATTGTCCGTATATACATTGATGGGACCTTTGTTCTCAGCATGCTTTCAGTCATGGAGACTCTCTTCGCTTCATCTTCCATTTCGCAGCCGTACTTCAGTGCAGGAATGTCGGGTTTTTTGTATCCCATTACACGTTTCAAGAGAGCTGATGTGTATGTGTCAGGTTTCAATTGCCTGGTTCTCTCCTTTCTGCGTGGGCCACAGAGCCAGTCACATTTCGTTTCCGATGTTTAAACCATGTTGGACTCATTGCTTGTCCCTGCGTTTCCAGAATATGAGCAGAATATGATTTGGGAACTGCTTCCAAGAACTCTGCGACAGTTGATGAGCTCTTGCCATTATTGAGAAGTGGCACTGGAAACTCAGAAGCAACAACATTCTCTTCATGTTGAACATTGATGTCTGCATGTACTGCTCTCATCATTCTGTTGAATTTCATATCATTGACCACCAATGCATACTTGCCAACCATTCCGATTTTGGCGGAATCATCCCGATTTTTTTATTGCCAATTCCGCATTACGAATATCAACTCCATAATTCTGATTTTCATTAATTTTTACATTGATAATATTGAAAAAACGGCTGGAGCGAAGGTTAGACCAATCTGCCCAGGACCAAAATCCAATTGAAACCAGTTGGATTTCCAACTGGTTTTTAATTGGTTTCAATTGGTTTTAACTGGTCTCAATTGGTTTTAATGGGAATTTAACAATTTCCAGTTGAAACCAAATGAAACACAGTTGGGCAACTGGAAATCCTAACTGGAACCAGTTGAGTAACTGGAAATCCTAACTGGAACCAGTTGGGCAGCTGGAAATCCTAACTGGAACCAGTTGGGTAACTGGAAGTGACTTCCAACTGGAAATGATTTCTAACTGGAACCAGTTGGGTAACAGGAATCCTAACTGGAACCAGTTGGGCAACTGGAAGTCCTAACTGGAACCAGTTGGGCAGCTGGAAATCCTATAACTGGGACCAGTTAGGTAACTGGAAATGACTTCCAACTGGAAATGATTTCTAACTGGAACCAGTTGGGTAACAGGAAATCCTAACTGGAACCAGTTGGGCAACTGGAAATCCTAACTGGAACCAGTTGGGTAACTGGAAATCCTAATTGGGACCAACTGGAAATCCTAACTGGAACCCATTGTGTAACCAGAAATGACTTCTAACTGGAAAGATGAGTATACATGTTCTTGTATTTGTAATCAATTTCATGAATGAATTGTAATAAAGTTTCATGAGCACAGTCTTTTTCATTCTCATTATCTTTCTTCCTTTATTTTGCTTTCATTGTACAATTATCTCATTTCACTCACATGAGATTGTTATGCATGTAAATGAATGTGAATAAAGGACAGTGATTTCCATTAACTGGTAAATCATGAGAGAATAATTACTTTTCATATCAAATTCATTAAAATCACCTTAGCAAAACAGCATTCCCTTTTTTGCTAAGTACTCACCAAACAAAATTTCAATTTTAGATAAATTTTAAAACAATATCAACCGTTTTCAGAAAAAAAAAAAAACAAAAAAAAACAGAAATCACTGTCCCAATGAGTGTAAATATTACGTCAAGAAATTAATTTCAATAAATAATCATCAACCAACAGTGTGGATCAAACTTAATAATTAGCTGCACAAAAGCAACAAATGGGTCCTGCACGCCATTCATTTCATTTCAATTTGTTGATTTAATGTGATCTTGTATGCAACTCTTATAAATGTGTCTCACAAGAGATTTCATCCATATCTTTGCATTTGGTCATTTTCAAACAAAAGTGGACATGGGGGTGAAAATTAAAACTAGCTAGAAATCATTAGGCTTCAATGTTTTTTGAAACTAGACATCTTAAAGTATATTTTTCCATTTCATTGACATAAAATTATTAATTATGTCTTGAGATACAGTGAATTTTATGCAAGGGAAATTAAATGTTACAATATGTTGATTTTTGCATTAAAATTCACATATTGCCTATCACAATATAAAATTTGTATTAGAAGCACATTTGTTGGCAAGATACAAGCTGTGTATTGTATCTAACTCCTAAATAGCAAAAAAAATTCTGTGAAGTGTTTTTCCGGAAAAAATTGCGATTCGAAGTTTTCAAAACTGGTTGTCGTGTCACTCACGTTTTAAATGCAAAAAGTTTTCTAGAGCTGTGTATTCTGAAAATTAATTTATCCCAGTACTGGAGCAAATACAGTTTTTCTGTACCTTATTGTATATAAAGTAACTTGGTCCAATGTGTTAAGGTAAAGCTAAAATTAACTGTTAAAGTTGTGTCGTGTCACTCACAATGTCGTGTCACTCACGAAATGTCGTGTCACTCACGGTATTATATTGTGTATAAAAAAGGACATCCAGTAATTTTTGAAGCGTTTTACCAGGGATACAGTCAAAATGTTGTTCCTGACATCATTTAGGCCTATTTTAGGCTAATAATTTCCTCCATCTTCCTAATTTTACTCCTTTTTATGGAAATATTGAATTTGACATTGAGTTCATCTATTTTCTCTCCTCTCCATGGTTGCCTTGGTTTAAAAAATCCTGACAATTTTCCATTGGTGTGAAGACTCGGATCCTAATTCATATTTTGGTGAATGTACTGTGATTAAGAATATAACAACATAATCAATCAACACAAAATTATGAATGTATCAAGAGAAAAACCACTATACTTTAGCAATGGACATATTTACAATGCATAAAGGGTTGGTGATAGTGATGGTTCAAGTCATACCTAAGTATTACTCGAACATTCTGTGTCTCTATTTACAGAAATGAGCAGAAAGTTCACCTTTCTTTTGAGCAGTTATTTCTTTGTTATACTCATAGCGAGAAAAGTCGGGGATCCTTTTTTGAAATTTGCAAAAATTTTAGTGGTAAAGTAGTGTACATGAGATATAAGAGATCACCATGAACACCAAACATTTTTTCAAATTCGGAAAAGAAAATATTTTTCTTTTCCTTCTGATTGATTAAATCAACCTTTTCATTTGCCATAAAGCTTGTATTCCAGGACATGAAATAAACAAATTTGCAAGAAAACATAAACATTTCAGGTGAGAATGTACTGAGATTTGATAGAACATTTTGGATATTGCTTGAAGCAGCTACATGCCAAGTTCAAAATCACTATTTGTTCGGCCACCATTCATACCGCTAGTGATTAACTACATGTAGGGTCTGAACAGCAAAATACCGTAAGCGGGCCGATGTGTGTTCAGAGCAGATTTGCATTTACACATATTCATTACAACAAAATAATGCATGTTCATGTAGGTCCCAACAAGTCTCAACCGAGACCGCATTTTGATTTGAGCAACTTCGGATGGGTTGCCATGTACCAGTAGATCAATTTTTTTTTTTGGGGGGGGTACCCTGATAAGAACAGAGCTGGACCTCGAGGGGAAAAAGCTACTGAGGTATGAAGGGAGCCTGATTGGGATGCTGAATTGGATTTTAGTGTGACATCCAAGGGCTTATAAAATGAAAGGCTAATGACTTGTAGTTATGTAATAGTAGCAGACTGCAAGAATCAGGTACTGACTGCGCCTTTCACCTTGTGGCTTTCCCTGGATTCCCGTGGTATGGTATATGATCAAATAATTAGCAATGAAAAGGCGCTTACAAGATTCCAGCTAAAAGCATAGCTCTGAATTTTGGTACAGTGCCTACATATACTGCCTTGGGAGGGTCCACATACAACAGTGTTCAGGAGAAAACCTATGCTTGTTGAGTTGAATTCCCAAGTTTCTCAAGGATTTGCTGATAGTCCATCTGAAGTGTGCAGCAACGTGATTGTGGTTTGGTACCAAAAAAGACATTGAAACTGACAATGCCTTAAATATTAAAGGATAATATTCTAATCCAATATTTCAAGAAAAAGGAGTCATACATGACATCATTGGCTACCAGACCATGCCAGATGATGTGACTATTGAGAATACCTTTCTTACAAGGAAAAATTATTCCATCCGTTGTGGATGCTGAATTGTATAAACCTGTAAATTTTCATATACAGATAGGGAGAAAGAGTTAAAGTTTTGAATGATATCAGGCCACAAAAAGAATGTTTGAGTTGATGTCAATGCCAAGACCTCATAACACCTCCTTCAAGTGCCCCCTCCTCCTCTAAAGAGGAGAGTGGTAGAAGCCCTAGTGTGACAATGTGGTATGGTATAGGGAATGTGAGTTGATGGGCAAATATGACCATAAACCAAGAATAAAACATCAGGATGACATATTATGAACTTTAAAGAAAGCAGTTATTATGTAATTAAGCTTGTTTTTTGGTTAATGGTATTTTACTCTTCTACATCATGCAAAAAATACTTTCAATGTTGAGATAAATGTTGTATTTTTGCACTTGTCGTGTCACTCACGTTTTGGATGTCGTGTCACTCACGGTATGTAGGAGGGTACCATTTTCCATAGAGAAGGTTTGATTGATTTTGACTATATGTGTTAGATAGGTACACTATTTATGTCCATTTACTGGTACTCATAGTACTCCATGACAACTACTTGGGCACGAATCCAACCATATGTGTTAGTGGTCAGAAACCCATGTCCAAAATTTGTCGTGTCACTCACGCACCGTTTTTTAATCATATCTACTAAACGAATTGTTGAATTCAAATCAAACTTGTAGTGGCCCATGCCAGTCCTACATTGTATATAATATAGTAGTCATGATTGATTCATAACCTTTAAGTTTGAAGATATGAGCCCTTAAACCTCTCCGATTGTCGTGTCACTCACGTTTGAAAATGACCATTTACATGTATGGTTTTGCTTTGCAATAACTTGATCTCATAAGAAATTAAAATGCTATACTACAATTTACGTTTATGAGGAGGACCTGATAATCAATACAACCAATCAAAAAGTGTTGAAAATTTGTAATCTACGTAACCAACCAACTTTACGAGTGACTTTCAAAAGTAAACAGACTATGACTTACCGGTATATGGTCTCACTGGCTTATATTATAATTCACATTCAAAGTTCAACCTTTAAGAGTATACATGTTGGTCAAAATTATACATAATTTACTTTTCAGAACACAAGGATAAGTGACCAAGTACATGTTAATAATTATTAGTCACAATAAATATGTTATATTAAAACAAAATGGTCAGAATAAAAAACATCACAACTTTTCATGTTCTTTATACTAAAGGATAAATGTAAAATCCTGCCTTTGTAAAAGAGCCTTTAATTGTAAGGGCGGTAAGCCCTACATATACATGTACACTAAATTAAACATTCTAACAAAATCTTATATTAGTTCTTTTCCAAATCTGCATCAAATATATGGATTAAAACTAATGTGGAAGTTTATAAATTAAGCAAAGGGGTGCCCCCCCAAAAAAAAAATAGAGAAGCCAAACCATACATAGCGGTACATGTATATTCCTACATTATTTTCCATTGACAGCATACATGTAGTTTTGAAGAATTCTATAGGGCTAATAATATAAGATTCATTTTCCCCCATAAAAAACAAAGTTGCTTTACCAGATTTAAGTCTCTTTCAGACTTCTCTATGAAAAGGTGATGAAATTGGACACTGTTTTGATCAATAAGCACTTGGTCACTTTTTTTTTACCAGGTCCATATTGAAATTTCAACTGACAGATTTTTAGGATGTCAAGGTGTTCACAAAATAAAGCGTGCAGCCTTTCCCACTGTAGATAAAATCACATGTACATGAACAAGTAGATCTTGTAGCAGCTTTATCAACATAACAAATTTTACAAGTGAACAACTACATGTAAGTCATGTATAGTGACACATTAATCAAGAAATATATATAATTCACACCTTAAAAAAAGAAATCTCAAGTCAATCACTGCCAGTGTACAAGAACAATTTGCCATCATGAAGTGTTAAAGGTCAAGTCCACCTCAGAAAAATGTTGATTTAAATCAACAGAGAAAATCAGACAAGGCACAATGCTGAAAATTTCATCAAAATCGGATGTAAAATAAGAAAGTTATGACATTTCAAAATTTCGCTTATTTTCAACAAAATAGTTATATGAGCAAGCCAGTTACATCTAATTGAGAGAGTCGATGACGTCACTCACTATTTCTTTTGTTTTTTATTGTTTGAATTAAACAATATTTCAATTTTTACGAATTTGATAATTAGGACCTCATTGCCTGACGTACAAAATGTTAAAATAATGGAATTCCACATGTTCAGGGAGGAATGAAACTTCATTTCACATGACAATGATGAGAAAATAAAAATATTTCTTATAATAAAATACAAAAGAAATAGTGAGTGAGTGATGTCATCAACTCTCTCATTTGGATGTAACTGGCTCGTTCATACAACTATTTTGTTGAAAATAAGCGAAACTTTAAAATGCCATAACTTTCTTATTTTACATCCGATTTTGATGAAATTTTCAGTGTTATGCTTGTTGAATTTTTCTCTTTTTCTTCAAATCAAGTTTTTGTTGGGGTGGACTTGTCCTTTAATAAAGCAATATTGACTGGCCTCGGGGAGGATACGACATATATCGCCCAAACTAGATTTATATCGCCCAAGTTGCAGACGAGGGTGATATCAATTTAGTGAGGGCGATATATGTCCTTTCGCCCCCAGGCCAGTCAATATTGCTATTATTAACCAAATCAGGCATCCAGAGCAAAAATCGTTAAAATCTAGACATTTAAATTTTTTAGAATGAGAATCTAGTTTATCATGTTGAGCAGACTGGGCCACTGAACTTTACCATTGTAACGTAATTGAAATGACGTGTCCCTGGCCTGGGGACGCAGAATCCAGCGTTGTCTTAACTTGATTACCATTATGACGTACAGCACTGCGCGGTTCAAAGACGCGTAGAATACGGTACCTGGATATTAGCGCTGCTTTTTATTGCCCGCTACATTTCCACGCATTTTCTCATTGACTTTCCTGAGCGGGTAATTGGGCCCGTGGATAAACAATTGGAATTTAATTGACCAGCAATTTGTTCCCAGTCTTAAGCAGGCAACAAAGTTGCCCTGCTCAGATGTCTGATACGATTAATAATTGAATGTTCATGTATGCAAAAAAAGAGACGTACATGCATGCATACATGTACATGTAAGGAAAATTATGAAGTTCGAGGAGAGCGAGGATGAGCAGAGAATCGATTAGACATGGAATAATGTTCTGAAAGGCTTGGAAAGAAGTGATAACTTCAGATGTGATCGTACATGTACATTTTCATACTACTAATGAAATCAGATCCTCTGTGAAGAAATCATTACATTAAAGTCAAAAGATGCACAAATTTAAATCAATTACAGGGCAATACACGTACATACATGTGTAGATCAGATAAAATTTACAGACCTGCCAACCTCTAGGAATGAAAATTGTTTTCTTGGTCTCCAAAACTTAATTCTCTGATAAAATGTGCAATGCTTTTGCTGATGGGAAAAATTGAAGCCCGTATAACTCATTGTGATTTAAACAAAAGGATTAAAACATTATTTCATGTTGCAATGATTGGAAAAATAAAGTTACCTGAAATTACATTCATCAAATTACCCATATTTGCGTAAGATCTATGAATATTGAAATGATTGACGTACTGAGGTATTTTGGTTGCAAAAACATACTACATGTTAATACGACCAAATTAAAATTAAAAATCTCACATAAATTTGTATATGGAGTAAAAATTAAGGATACAAGCTGTATTGCTATCTTCAAGTTGCATAGGCAATAGATAATTTTACAATACAATGAATATTGCAGGTAATCTCATCAAATAATAAATAAAGAGATAACAAATTTTGTTGCTCCTTTTGCTAACAGACATTTACATGTATCAAATATTGTGTCAAAGAAAAAAAAACTGCTTTGAACATGATAAAATTTTACACAAATTTGTAAAACTCACTACATGTACATGTATTAATTTTGAACTCACCACCATCCATTCTGACGCATACACATTATAGTTACTTCCTTCTTTAGAAAAACTATGTAGAGCGATTAAAGCGATTGCATGGTGATCAACAACAGAGGTGTATATTGTAGCCATTAAATGGGTTTACATGTACATTCACTTGACCTACTTTTCAGATAGTCTACATATTTTCAGAAAGTCTAAATATACATGGGCTATTGGTCTAGTTTTGTCTTATTGTCGCTTTGAGTACACTACATGTGGTCTTCATGTAATTCTCATCCAGTCTAATGCCCAGATTATCTGATTTCCACTAATCACATAAGTCAAACTAATTTACTGTTTTACAAGCATGTATATGTAGATCAGTGGGGAATACAAAAACTTGCACACAATTGAAAATTTGCAGTGTGACAAGGAGTGAAAACTTCTAAAATGTATGATGTACATTAACTACAAAATGACAACAGAAATTTATTATTGCAAGTATTTTCTTGCAAGACCAAGGGTTAGATCAAGTAGCAATGGAACAAAATGTGTAGCCTATTGAACTGGAATTTACACTATGTGGAATGAGACCAAGTGGAAAGTAGATATTTGAAGTTTACCACATCTATGGATCAATACATTGGCTCAAAATTCAGATTGTATAACTTTTAATTCAGGAAAAAAAATGTAAAATGAAACCAGTTTCTCTGATCACTTAATTAGAAACATGATTGCCAGAGTAAATTTACAATTATAGTGGTCGTGCAAGTGAAATTTGTAATAGAAACGTCTATAGAAAAAAACCCACACAGATCTCTCAATGCTTTACCTTTTCTATTCAATCATCACTAAAAATCAAATACAAAATGACACCCTATATTATTTATAAAAAAAATATGACAGTAGATGAGTATCACACCCATTGAAATACCAATGGCACAACCTGTTGAAGAATAATATCAGTTTGAAGTAGGATTAAGGATAAGCTTTGATAGTGATTAAGGGAAAGGACACCCTGACACTAAATTTGTTTTAATACAAGCAGAAAATTTAAGATTCAATGAAAATACATAAAAAAGTGGTTGTGTTAAACTTTGCTATGATTTTGTGACATCACATACATGCAGCTCCTAAACTCCACATTTTATTGTTTGAAATAGAAATCTGGTAGATAAACTCACAAAAATCATTTTGCTATTGATTGCGGGCCCGACAGCCACTGTGCAGCGCCAGATGGACATTGCTCTTTTTCGTTAATCATTTTATATGTATGCCAAAAATGGTAGCAACTCCCATCTTTTAACGTCTTTTTGGTCAGACAAGGCCAGGGCATGAACTACCAAATTTCTTTGTGAGACGGACACTCTACGTTTACCAACTGAGCCAACACACCAGGATATGTGTTTATGAGTATCTAAAATCTAATTTTAATACATTTTTGGATAGTTCATTAAACTGATAACACATTTCTTACCAAAGTGAGTTTCAATGTGATATAATGATGTAAATGTAAAATAGTATATTTTCTGATAATTTATCACAATTTTACAATGGGGAGGAGGGCAGGGATCAGTTCATAGGCCTCGTCAAAGACATTTTAAATTCAATATTTAAAAACCCGCAGTAAATCTTTGATGGATTTTCGCTACAGTGTTTTTGTTATATCTTTTTTTTTTGGGGGGGGGTAATTGAATCAACTTCACACCAGGGTAAACTTTATGCTGAAAATAACAAGGAAAAGAACGAAAGACCTGTCAGATGACATCCAACAAGTGTACATGCATTGAGCCAATTGCGACCTGAGCCTCATGTAAGCAGCTACAATGGCTTTGAACTTAGCAATCAAATGGTCCCAAACTTAAATTTCTTGATAGCTCTTTGAGTATCGCTATGATTGCTAAAAAGAAAAAAAATTGAATGAAATAAAAGAAGCAATTTTTTACTATAGCATCAATCAAACAAGGTATGAAAAAATACACTGGGTTATGTATGTGACCAGTGCCACCAGAAACTGAAAACTATTTTTTTCAAAGGCCATGGGTGATGATTTAGCTGTTATATCATTACTACATATTGAATAAACTTCATTTTTTTCATATCTTCAAAATGATTTAAGCCAAGTTTACCCCCAACAAAAAAAAATGATTTTAATAGAAAGCGAAAATTCAAAGCATCACACTGAAAATTTCATCACAATCTGACAAAAAATTAAGCGAGTTGTGACATTTTGAAGTTTTGCTTAATTTCATAAAATAATATGCACATCCTGGTAGGAGTGCAAATGAGGGGACTGATGACAAAACCCACTCACTATATCTTTCTTTTTAAACATGTTACATGAAATATGTTATTTTCTCCTCAATGTCACGTAATACATACATGTAGTTTCAACAAAGTTTCTTTCCTTCCTGAACATGAGGAATTCAATTGTTCTAACATTTTATGGTTCAAAAAGTAGGTTCCTAATTGTCATATCTGTAAAAATTAAATTTTTGTATAATTCAAACAATAAAAAAAATGAAATAAGGACTCGCATTGACTCTTTCATATGCATTACACTTAGTTGAGCATTTTTCTCCATAGTATTAAAATCTAACTTTTTCTCTTGGGTTGACTTGATTTTTATTGAATTATTCTGCCTCAAATGCAATTTTTGTTTATGAAGATGTGCAGTGAATGTGAGTTACATGTGGTGTCACTTCATCTTTCCTTTCCGGATCAGGCATTTAAATCATAGGACCGGTAATAATAACAGTTATGAAATCAGATCTTAAAACAGACCAAAGAAGATCATGGCTAAAATTACATTAACCATAACCACTTTAAAATGCTGTGGCCTTGAATGCCCTTCTCGTTCCCATCAGAATTTATTTTATTAATTTTTGCTGAAATATGTCATTGTAAATTACAGAAAAATAGTCTTCTCCTCTGAAAATATTGAATAGCCCGTAAAAAAATTACTTTTTGGTAAAGACAGCGACAAATTCATTTAAAGCTATATGAAATATAGTTAACATTAGAAAAACGGGGCATGTTATATGGCAAGGTCTGTTTAAAGGGGAAAAAGTACTCTTGGAAAAGTCAAAGAAATTTATGTACATGTACAGTACTGTATATTTACATACAGGTACAAGTAAAATCATGTATGTCAATATTCATGCAAGCTGACATTCTGAAAATTGGTGCAAAGCAAATGCTTCCATTCCTTAATATTGGGGGTGTGATATCATTAACCACTGGTAAAAGTAACTGAAAAGTGTAAAAAAAGATGAAATTGAAAGAGCCCAAAAGAAAAATACCTCAAATCAACTAAAAGCTGAACTCTCACACTCCTGTGATAAACATGTACATGTATGTAAACAAAAAAGTTAGTTCTACATGTAGCTTTTGCATGCGATACGTAGGGAAAGAACTCTGAAAACTGCTTTTAGCAGAAATTAATTTCCATTTTGTTATCTTTACCAGAAATTGAAACGAGGAATTTCAGCCAATATTCTATGGTCTGGAATTAAGAACATGCTGCAGAAATATCCATGGCCTTTTTAATTCCCTGCTAACACTGCATAGACCTGCAAATTAACAAACTCATATTTATGGACACATTAAATCCTATTTTGCAAAATGCATGTCACAATAAAATCCATTTTGTGCAGTTTGCAAAAAATGAATAAAATGAAGGTGTTTTTTTTACAATAGATGGGCAATATTTAAAATCTAACACTTGATTCTCAAAGGGTCCCTATTAACGAAATATATCTGTATTGTAAGAAACCTTTTCTCATGTATTGAATGGGCATAAAATGAATCTGTAGCTTAAAGCGGCACTCCAAGCTGAAAATTTCATGAAAATCTGGTTATGAATACTGAATTTATTGAATTTCAACGTTTAGCATTATTTTGTATTTAGTTATAATACAATATTTTTTACTTTATGTATTTTCAATTTGTCAGCAAACTATTGTGTGAAATGTACAATTTCCAGTTGGATAATCTGCAGGTCATCATTTTACATCAGATTAAAAGTATGCAAACATATTGTAAGTTGCAGGAAGGGTATTTTTTTTTATTTAACTTTAATAGATCTTATTCTTTGATATTTTTTGTTTTCATATTAAGAATGATTTATTTTTCCAAGGGTTTCATTCTCTAAATTTTACTCAAGATTAAAAACTAACCCACCTTACATTTAGGTCATTCATTAATTCAATGCCACATAATTTGGCATAGTTATTATGTACCTTACATCATTCACAATTAATTCTAAGCAATTTACTTCTGCTTCAGTGGCAAGCACGGCTGACAGCAAATTGTTAGTTCCTGTACATGTTTTAATATGTGCTATTTTTGCATCAGATTCATCATCACAGAATGATTCAATTTCTTCAAGTATCAACCATTGCACTATCATGAAACATTGGTCATCCATAGTTATGATACTACGCAATTCACCTATTCTTTTGTCAGAAAAACCACTAACTGGTTGTTCCTCTTGATTGTGTCCATTCGATATTCAGATGTACAAAAGAGCAAGCCATTTCTTTTCATTCGTTTATACGTGGTTACTATTCTATCTATTTCAACTCTTAGGCCAGAAGAAATAAATGCAGCATATTCAAAAATCCTTCAGCCGTCTGACTGTACCCATACCAAGAACAGAATCTTGCCTATAATCTTGTGCTGATTTCTTCCCAGAACAAGACATCATGTTGCAAAACACCCTGACTCCATGGGAAACTACACGTTTTGTTATAAGGTTCGGAAGCATCTGCATAAACAAAAATTTTCTCATTGCTTGCATTATCATCCCTCTATTTCCTTGTATCTGACGTTTTATTTTCCAATTACCTGATTCGAAAGGAAAACATGAATGAGTCCACAGTGGTCCCCATTTCCGCACACTTTTTGATAAATGTGTCAATGAATGGACATTGAATGTCATTGAGGATGCACCATACAATATTTGGCATCTACCAACAAAAGATTCAAACAGAAGATCGCTGTTAAGGAGATCATCATTTGTGAGGGATTTTTGTAAGAGCAAATATGATGCCTGAACTAAGATAACTAAGTGATTCCAATACTCATGGGGCAAAATGCCATACAAACAAGGCAGGCAGTATACCAAAAGCCACATGTACCATTCAGATGCTTTCCAGTACTTTCGTTCATTGATAGGTCTTGGTGTTCTGACAACTGAGCTGGGAGGCCTGATAGATTTAAGGCAGGAATTGATAACTCCCATTACTCTCGCTGAACCTATGTAAAATGGGTCAAGAGCTGTGGAAGCAAACCACAGATCAGCCAACTGGCGGGCTACACCAAGGAGGAGACAATGCATAAAATCTGGGGGAAAACCCCAACAAATTGGGAAATGTGGTAGATTTATCAAGGGGCTTGGACCTTTTACACCTCTCACTGATCGATCTTCTTCAACAGACTGTGCCATATCTTCCAATATTTCTTCATCTGTCCTATCATTATAATTGCACACATCTATGGGATACTTTACCACCCTTTCAACAAGTTTACCGGGATGGTAGCATAGGCTACATCCATTATAACCATTGAAGCGAACTGTATTTTGCATGGCTGCCCTGGCTGGTGCATCAGCACAGCAACATATTCCAAACAACTTACTGTGGATTCTTTCTTCTCCCTTTTTCCAAGTAACACCTTCTTCTGCCAATTTCTTTGCACAATCTGTAAATTTGTCTAAAAACACCTCCATTTTTGGCTCTACCTTACCAAACCATACACCAGCTAGGATAAGATTTTGATGTCTCAACTTTGGGGGAAGTTCATTTATCATAAGGAAAATTGGCCACATAGAATATTTTGATGATTTGAATACAGGTAAGCCATCAGAATTAAACATATGAAAAATTGGCTTCATTTCCAAGCAGTTCCTCATCAGCCAATAATTTCTGGTAGTATTCACCATCATAAATATCTTCAATAGCATCATCAGATTTTTTTTGCGGGTTTGGCGATAGGACAAGTGAGGTGCAATATCTGCCCTTTCAAATAGGGCTCTTATCTGGGAAGACAAGTCAGCTGTGACAAAAAAATTGCCATTACAGAGATTTTTTGTGACACATGTGTCATTACACTGAGGACATAGAACTTGATCTTCACACAGATTTGCAAAAGACTTGACATAACTGTAGCAAGATACACAATAAAAATGAAATGTGAGAGATATTGCTCTTCCAGAAAATATACTATTCATGATTGACGTAAGTGAAGTGAAGACTTCTTTACAACAAAGGATATTGATCAACTCTAATAGATGGGATATGGCAGCAGATGATAAACAATGCCTCATTACAAAGGATAAAATCATGAGAATTGCTTCTGCTTTAGAAATGTGGGAACCATTGAAAATTGCGCCATTGAGAGCATCATCATCATCCCTATCTCCCCTGTCCTCACCCTCTCCGCTTCCTCACCCTCTCCGCTATCTTGATCCTCATCTGTTGTGAAACCAATGTCGGTAAGTGTACCCTCGAACAGGGCATCACGTTCATTAACATCTTCATCACTTCTACTTGTGGACAAGTTTGTGTCCGTGCCAACAGTGTCCTCTCCTAAATTGTATCGTTCATTAGTCAGATCGTCACTTGTGATGTCTGCCAAAAAATGTAGTGTATAAAAAAATTAAAAGACTGTAAGATAATTAATATTTTATACTATACAGATCCTCTTTAAAGCGTTAATACAATCAGATGCTGTAATATGAGATCTCCTAATTACAGATAGTCGTAAATGGATTACATGTACATCTGTCATCAAATTGATGGAAGGATGACAATTAGTAGTTAACAGGTTGACTGTCCGTCTTCCTGAAGATGGAGTCAGTCACACTGCCTGAAACAATGAGTAATCTCTCTTCACTTCAACCTGCTACTTCTCAAACCATCGCTACTCAATATTCAGCTCATCTCATCTGGTTTACAGTCCTTCTCAAGACTTCACTCACTTTTAAGAAAAGAATGCCTCTAATATCCTCTGTTTCTCATCTTTCAATTCAATTTTCTGCCTGTGTTTTCATTCCCATCTTCATATTACACATGGTGAATGGTTTAAACCAACTCCACATTAAGAGATCCATTAAGACTATAGAATATCAGCCACTTTTTTCTACATGTACATCTATATTTTCACATGATACTATATTTCAGCTATGGAAATACTACTTCATGTACAGTATTTATTTCTTAAAGGTCAAGTCTACCTCAGAAAAAATGTTGATTTGAATTAATAGAGAAATATCAGACAAGCATAATGCTGAAGATTTCATCAAAATCAGATGTAAAATAAGAAAGTTATGATATTTTAATGTTTCGCTTATCTTTCACAAAATAGTTATATGCACAATTAAGTAACATGGAAATTTATGAGAGAATCGATGCTGTCCCTTACTCACTATCTCTTTTGTTTTTTGTTTGAATTATATAACATTTTATTTTTTACAGATTTGACAATAAAGACCAACTTGACTGAAACATGAAATGTTAAACAATGGTAATTCTATATGTACAGGGTTCAATAAAATAGTGAGTGATCAATGTCATCAGTTCCCTCCTTTGCATATTAAATCAAAAACTTTTTATACTGTAACATTCTTATTTTACATCAGATTTTGATTAAATTTTTAGTGTTGTGCTTGTTCGATTTTTCTCTTTTTATTCAAATCCAACTTTTGTTTGGGTGGACTTGTCGTATAATATTCTTGCTTACATTTATTGGCCTGTGACTTTAAAATCCTTGCATTGGCACAGCCATTTAGTTCTGTTTGACACTTTTAGTTTCTCACCTGGCAATTCTGCAGTGGATTAACTAAGAGTCACAAATGAAACAACCTTTCAGTGTGCATGAATTAGGATTGTAATATTACGGGCCGATATCAAGCATGAAAATTGATTAGTCCTGCTCATTACTATCATTTCAAAATCTCTACTTTGTTGATTAAAGATTTGAAAAAATGTGAAAGTTTTGATCTACATGTACATGTAACAAAGGATATTTACATGTAGACTAAAATATAAATCAGCTCTTTCAAATCATACACACCTGTACCCGGACCACCTTCAGCTGTGTCACTATCCTCTCCTGCAAAGTCAGAATCATCCAAGGCATCCCCTTTTCCATGTTCAATCTGTGAAATAAATAAATTAAAAAGAGTAAAGACCTCACATGTGATTGACCCAAGTCACACAAACATGAAGGGGGCCTGGGGACTATTCCTTATTATGTCCATTCAATTCAATTCAAAATCAAAAGGGGGGTTAAAATATACTGTACATTGCATGCCATAACAATTGCCCCTCTCATGGATTAATACATTTGCATGGCTGCCCTGGCTGGTGCTTCAGCACAGCAACATATTCCGAACAACTTCAAGGAAGGAGCTGTAATGTAATTTCATTTACATACACTTTTCCAAAGGAATTTACATGTACTTGGTTCAAAGCACAAATAGGAAGAATTACAAAGGAGCACAAATTCTTCAAATGCAATGAGGACATTAATATCGAGTTCGTTTTAAAGTTCACACCTGTGATTACCGGTAAGACCCAATGCCTATTTCCATCACTCGTTTCTATCCAATATGATCAAGAGTCCAATACCAGCTATCATAAAGATAGAACTATGAAATCAAACTATTCAGACCCTACCAATTTTCAATTTTATCATGTGAAAAATCAGCATTCTCAAGTCCTGGACACTTGAATAAAATGACCAAAACTGTTGATATACACTATACTTATTACTTCAGTATGCAGATTTATGCAAATGTACACATTTTGAAATTCTGACCCACATTTACGTGTGATTTCCCAAATTACAACACCACAGTAGCCTGGTCCCTTAGTAGTACATACATGTACATGTATGGTGTACTTCATTTACTATCATGTATAAAATTACATAATCAGCAATTCAATCACAAAACTCAATCACATCTTGAAAATTTCCATGAACATGTACCTTGAATTTGTATACTTCTTACAGTACAGTACATGCAATCTTTATTTCCTTCTATTTGAACATTCACAAATATGCTGGTTTTATCAGCTTACATGTACCCAGTAACTGTTTTTTGGCATTTTATACCATTTACACAGGGAAACATGGGAATTTACATGTAATCAATTAATCAAACAATTTCATCATTAAATTATAGTTTAAACTATATATGAAGATTCATTTGAAAGCTTATATTTGTTTGAGATATAGGATTGTAGCTTGTGATGATCAAGGTGGTGATGATTCCTTTATAAGTGATGGTGGACAAAAACTTTCGGAAAGCTAGATAATCATTCTTACATGTATACGTACATCTTACTAAATCGGCTGTTTTTCTAATAGCTGCATCTTCCGATGGAGAGTTCGCCACTGGCAAAATTTTTTTGCCAATGGATCTTCATTGTAATAAAATTCATCCTTCTTGTACGAGAATGGATTGTGTCTGTGTTTATCCCCTTTTGTCGACGCGCTTTCCAGGGAGCTAGAATCATCAGCCGTTGTACTCTGAGATGAGCTCGAACTACATGTATAATTTACATGTAGGTGTTCTTTTGCTTTAACTTTCTCTTTGTGAAGTCTTAATTTCTTGGCAACTCTCCTTCTTTTAGACCTCCCTTTAACAGCTTCTTTTGAGCGAAGACTCCTTTTTTTTCTGTTGCAATGTTTTTTCTGCAAGTTATGAAAATAAAATAATAAAGTGATCGTTTATTTTCAAATAAGATTCAAAATGTGAACAGGAAATAATTTTCCTGGCATTGCAATTTGCTCCACATTGTTTTATGACTGTGACTCCAAATTTCTTTGGTGCAGCAGATGTTCTTCCCTAATACATACACATGTACAAGTTTGGCTCACAGCCTATACAGTACATGTGCCAGTCACATTTCTTTGACTATCTGCTTTAACCAGAGAAGAATCAATTCAGTGGACCAATTGTTTTCCCCATTCTAAACCTTCAAACAGGTACATTGAAACTTGAAATGTATGTCAATTTTTTTAATATTTTGTATCAGAATTCACTAAACCTGAATTACAAATGATTCATATGCAACGCTGTATAAACCGATAATTGGATCAGAAGAGAACAATCTACATTAACGGCAACCATACAAAATTTGAAATGCCTCTTGGCGCATTCAGAGGTCGAAAAACAAGATTATGTCCGATCAACTTGAGAGGTTTCATTCATTTTTTTTTATTTCAACAATATCTTCATATGAAGGTGCCTTTCAGCAATATGCTGGTATTAATAGGGAACCTACATTGCATAACACGTTTATACAAACAAAACAAATACATGTAAATACACATGGGCAATTCCAAGCAAAAGTGGACCTTTTCAGAAAAATATTGGCTCAACACTGAACATGTATTTCAAATCTGGATGAAAGTTTTCTATCAAATCAAGACTCATATGGAATTTCATGTACACAAGGGAAACATAATTAGCCATATTTTTATGCATCTCCTTTAGGAGAATCCAAACCATACAAACAATTTGATATGGGACTTCTGTTGGTTTTTGTTTGTTCTCTACTTAATTTCACTTTAACAGAAAACTATTGCTAGTTTTGTATAAATTTTCTTTTGGATAATCTGAAGGTCATCATTTTACATCATAATAAAAGAAAATTCTCAAATATAAATTCATTATATATTGCCTGTGTGTGGATATTTCCGATGTCACTGTGTAAACATCACTCCATAACTGGGTATGCCACGGTTTTATGTGTTAAGTCTTAACAAAAATAGTACCCCATTTCTTTAATGTAATGCAGATATTATATCTTGAAAAACAGAGAATCCAATCAATGACTCTAACTTGTGATAGCAATTTAAAGTTCACAGAGTTTGAGGTAGTTAGTTTGAGCGATATGTTTTATCCTAAAAAATGGATGCCCAAACTCTGTCAATAAGTAACCATGTTTATAAATATCCATCTTATTTAAAGTGTACCGTTGAAACAAATATTGTATTAATACATGTATGAGTGAATTTCAGGAAATACATGTACAGTCAGGTCACATTTCTTTGCAAATATGGTACAAATATGGGTGAGAAATTTTTTTGAATGTTATGTTTTTTTATCTGAATGTCACTCCATTACCTTTAAACTGCCCACATGATAAAAAAATATAAAACAAAATAAGCAGGGTTTGGGCTTAATTACAGGTTCCATGACATTTGCTCCGGCCACAATCGCTCTGCAGCTTCGGTATAAATGCCACGTACTAATCAATTAGGGTTTGCAATTTGTTATATTTTTTTTAAAACAAAATTTAAAAAACAAAGTAGCTTTGACTGACAGAGTTTTTCACAAATCCACTTCACTGTTTTTAATACTTGCATACATAATTTATTAAAGAACTGACTGCTAATTTTGCAGCAAAAAGCAAAGGCAGCAATCCCATATTAAAGCCTCCTACATGTAGTTAAGGAGTGTATTTAACAAAACCCAAAATGCTGAGAAAATGAAAAAAATTATCTTATACATGTTTGGAACAAATCAAATGATAGCCAACAATTAATGGAACACTGTTTCTTAAATTTACTAGTTCTACATACATGTAACAATATTCTTAACTGAGGCTGAAGTGATTTCGCAAGACTTCTAAAAAAATCAAGGCTTATTTTCTTGATTATATAGGAGTTTCAAAATACGCTTTTCACAGTCCACTTTCTCATGTACATTACAACTGACATCTACATGTACAATTTTATGGAAGTCCTGGGTCCCATAACACAAAGGCTTGATTTTCATGATGGATTGTACATTGTAGTCAATGCAATCAATGGTAGAAAAAAGTTCTACGATCATTACTAAGCCTTGTGGGCCCCTTGTCAGCAATAAATATCTACATTTATGATGAAGTTCAAAACTGATTTCAAATTACATATTTCAATTGAATCATTGTGAAAATTGTTCATGAATGTGGTGGATTACTGGCACACAATGTGTTGTCAGGACCCTCAAACCTTGCGTACATGTATGTGGCAGACTTCCAGCACAAATTGATGGTGTCAGACCTTCAAACACTGCGTATGTGGCAGACTTCCAGCACAATTGATGGTGTCAGACCTTCAAACACTGCGTATGTGGCAGACTTCCAGCACAAAGTGATGGTGTCAGACCTTCAAACACTGCGTATGTGGCAGACTTCCAGCACAATTGATGGTGTCAGACCTTCAAACACTGCGTATGTGGCAGACTTCCAGCACAAAGTGATGGTGTCAGACCTTCAAACACTGCGTATGTGGCAGACTTCCAGCACAATTGATGGTGTCAGACCTTCAAACACTGCGTATGTGGCAGACTTCCAGCACAAAGTGATGGTGTCAGACCTTCAAACACTGCGTATGTGGCAGACTTCCAGCACAATTGATGGTGTCAGACCTTCAAACACTGCGTATGTGGCAGACTTCCAGCACAAAGTGATGGTGTCAGACCTTCAGACACTGCGTATGTGGCAGACTTCCAGCACAAAGTGATGGTGTCAGACCTTCAAACACTGCGTATGTGGCAGACTTCCAGCACAAAGTGATGGTGTCAGACCTTCAAACACTGCGTATGTGGCAGACTTCCAGCACGAAGTGATGGTGTCAGACCTTCAAACACTGCGTATGTGGCAGACTTCCAGCACAAAGTGATGGTGTCAGACCTTCAAACACTGCGTATGTGGCAGACTTCCAGCACAAAGTGATGGTGTCAGACCTTCAGACACTGCGTATGTGGCAGACTTCCAGCACAAAGTGATGGTGTCAGACCTTCAAACACTGCGTATGTGGCAGACTTCCAGCACAAAGTGATGGTGTCAGACCTTCAAACACTGCGTATGTGGCAGACTTCCAGCACGAAGTGATGGTGTCAGACCTTCAAACACTGCGTATGTGGCAGACTTCCAGCATGATGTGATGGTGTCGGACCTTCAAACACTGTATGTGGCAGACTTCCAGCACGATGTGATGGTGCCGGACCTTCAAACACTGCGTACATATATGTGCCAGATTTCCAGCACGATTTGATGGTGTCAGACCTTAACACACTAAGACATTCACCTAGATGCACATGTTGCACATGCACACCTTTTTAAAGGTCAACTCCACCTCAGAAAAATGTTGATTTGAATCAATAGACAAAAAATCAGACAAGCTCAATGCTGAAAATTTCATCAAAATCGGATGTAAAATAAGAAAGTTATGACATTTAAAAGTTTCACTTATTTTCAACAAAATAGTGATATGAACGAGCCTGTTGCATCTAAATGAATTGATGATGTCACTCACTATTTCTTTTGTTTTTTATTGTTTGAATTATACAATCTTTCAATTTCAATGAATTTGATGATTAGGACCTCCTTGCCTGAAGCACAAAATGTTGAAATAATGGAATTCCACGTGTTCAGGGAGGAATGACACATCATTTCACATGACAATGACAAGAAAATCAAAATATTTCATATTTCATATAATCAAATACAAAAGAAATAGTGAGTGATGTCATCAGTTCCCTCATTTGCATACCTGCCAAGATGTGCATATAACTGTTTTGTGAAATGAAGCAAAATTTTTAAATGTCAGAACATTCTTATTTTACGTCCGATTTTGATGAAATTTTCAATGTTATGCTTGTTGAATTTTTCTCTTTTTATTAAAATCAAGTTTTTGTTGGGGTGGACTTGTCCTATAGTATAAACTTATCCTAATAAATTACACGTATACACTGTCTTTGCACATGTGGGATTCATCCCATATATACATGTAATTTCAGCAAATTCTTTGGACTGTATTCCCAATGATCATGATCATTCCACTAAATTACATGTATTTGGCTCTTGAAAGCTAAATGATAGTAGTAGCAGTAAAATACTAATTTCGTGAGAAAGTCTGTACTGGTAATGGCAGTTACATATTAAAACTGAACTTTGTGAAATCATAAAATCTACAGCGTATAGGCTATAGCTGAAAATACGACCACACTGGCAACACAGGCACACGAGGGACAGTGTATTATTATTGCTGGAATAAAGACCCCACGGAAGAGACCACATCTGAGCTTATTTTGCTTATTTCTAAGCAATTACCAATTTCTTCCAGAATCCTTTTGGATTTTTGCACATATTTTTCATTGCCTAGCTGCCTAGGCCTAGGCTACATGTAATTGTAATCACCTTGTTCATAGAATGAGTGGCCCGGGGTTGCGAAATGTAGGCCTTTTATTTAGTAACTGTAGGCTGTACATAATTAGTGGCTACTCACCCGACTCTCTGAGGACTCTGAACTTTGATCAACATCAGATTCTGGATCAGGCATGTCAGGTCCAGGACGAAGTTCACGGGACTGGTGATGAACAGATTCTGTATCCGATACAGCTGATGTAATCAGTGATGATGATTTATCATCATCGAATTCCAGTTCAGAACTCGTGGTACCGGTTTTCTCGTCCGCCTCATCTTCTGTTGACGTCCTCCGGCCAACTGCTGCTGCTGCCAGTACCGCCGGCACTAGTACCGGATCATCATCAACCTCTCCCTCATTCTCTGGCGCTGGCTCTGCTGCTGGTTCGGCCTCCGACTCTGCATCTTTGCCTTGCCTCCATTTAGTTGTCCTCGGAATCCCGCTCTCTGAATTTGGTTCGAGATAATCTTTATATTTTCTCTTTCTAGGATGTGCCATTTGTATCAACAAATAAGCTGCAAAATATGTAGAATTATTACGAAAATATTCTAAATCCTAGTCTAGAGTTGACTCAGGTGAAAGTAATTCCGAATTCCGCGGCCGCGTGTCCCGTCCGTTGTTACATCGCGCTTGGTTAAGAAAAATATTACAAGGTATTTGGCATAGTGATTTTAAAGAAAAAAATAAATTAATGATATATACATATTATGTTAACACTTCAATGCTTTTCTTTTATTAAAATACTAAAAATAATTAGTGGCAACTATTTATTTCAAATTGGCCATCACCTCCCAAGATCTCTATTGAGCGCTATCCGAATTGAGCTAGGTCAGCAGATTCCTTCACTGGCTGTTTGATCTAGTCTTATCGTACGGTACCACTTGTCATATTAAGCAGTCATATTAATTTCATTCATACATAAAATGACAATTCTTGGGATTACAAATAATGCATCATGATATAAATTGAGCTCTTAATTTGTTTACTTTGACTTTGGGCAATATACTAGATGTACAAAATTACCTTAATACCGTAGGTCAAAAGTAAAATTATGAAAGTAAAGACTATCATGCAGAACGATCTCCGGTTGTATTAAATGCCCGCGCAATTCGAATTCGCGCCCAGCGCTAGCGCAGATAGCTAGCTCGCAGCGAGCTCATTTTGGAAACGACCACGATCCGTCTTCACTACTTTCTCTGAGATCAGCCATTATTATTGTGTTGTCAAATTTCGTCAAAATCTGTTTCAATAATAGTTTCACCGTGTATTCCAGCAGTGGTGATTCTAGTGTTGTTTTGTCACCATGACCAAGTTTAACTTTGCATATGTGAAGTTTCTGAGGGATAATTATAAGGCTACCATTCCCATCACTGACATCAAACGGTTTGATGCGAAGTTTCACGAAGTGTCCAAGTGTTATATGGTGGCTTGGTGCGACGACGACGGGATGGATGTATTCTACAAAGCCCAAATACTGATGTTGGCAGGTACGTTATCACTTAGATTATAGCTAGAAATAGAACAGATCTAGTGAATTGTTCTTGAAAATGAAATAAGTCACCTCTCTTCTGTTCTGATTATGATATGAATATGGATTGCAAAAAAGGGGTTAAAACGTAGATTCTTGGAGTTGGACCATTATTTCTGATGAGAAAACAAAAACTTTTTTATTCTCACTTTTTGTATCATGTAGGCCTAAACGTAAATAAAATAAGTCTAAGTTAGACTACAGTACCTGTCTCCAGGTTATAGCCTACATAGTACACTCATTCAATGAACAAGGTTATGATATAACCTTGTTCTCACAATCTCAGTTACATCTCCATGACCATGTCATGCATGTGTGGCAAAATAAGGGTGGCAATGTTTGGCCTATTTTCTCTTTTTTATGGGACAAATGCTTGATTTTCTTACACTGTCAGTTTTCATTACAGCTATTCATTATATAACTTGGCTCTTATGGAAATTCAATTTTATGAATTATTTTTTTCTTAATTATATTATAAATAGAGATTGAAAAATGAAAATTTTCTTGCCATATTACTTTCCACCAATAGAGGGCGTACACAAAAGTATGCCAAAAATTCAAGTTTTTGAACGTTCTGGTAAATACAAAAATTATTCCCACGTTACTAATGAAAAATAAATTGCAACTGTATGGAAATTAGTAATATGGGCCACAAAAGTGATATTTTCATGTTTTTTTTAAGTGTGTGCTCAATACAGCATTGGCATACCATAGTCCTACCTGTAGATTGACTACAGGCAGGATGGTAGCAGTGAACAAGTGATAAAGTATAGGCCTAGTGACGATATAGCCTAGTCTATATAGGCATTGACCTTAGCTAGGCCTATATATTTTTTTTAATTATCATTTTGGATCTAGGACCCCTTTTGCAAGCGAGCAAATCTAATTTAAATGAAAAGATATATTTTTTTGCCTCTTATTTCATTTATGTTGTCAGAGCGACTAAAAATCCATAGGCCTAGGTTTTTAGACAGAAAACAATAAATATGAAAAATTGACCTAACAAATGAGCTCTTCAGAAAAGTTTGGCAATAACTGAAGGTTACAGGTAGGTCCACTCAAGGAAATAAATTCTCCCATATTATACATGTATGCAAAAGTGAATTTTCATGATACCCTAGCATGCCTACCATGTGAAATTGTGTTGGTATAAATCTACTTATTTTTTTAATATTCTTAAAAACAAATCCTTTCGATTTTGCAAAGTTAAAGGCCGTTGTGATAAGTTAATGATCAACCATGACCAGTTTTGGTTGCTTAAGCAAATTTTATTAATTATTAAATTGAACTTTAATGCATGAGTGAACAAAAATTACACTTTTTGGGCAGCATTTCAACTGTATTATTTGGATCTCTTTTGGAGAAGCATTTCAAATTTATACCTAGGGATACCTAGGGAAGTTTCTGAATGAAGGCATGTTATTCCTCTGTATTCAGTTCTAGGTTTTTCCTCCTCAAGATGGCTGGCTCTCTTTCGGGAACAGGGCTTTCGTAGTCATATTTTATTGGCTCATTTTTCCAGCATCTATCCAGGGCAGCTTCAAAACTGTGCACACTTGGGGCAGTGACAACATCATTATTTAGGCTATTCCATGTCTTACGTATTCTAACATAAAAGAGAATTCCTATATTTTGGGGTCTTTGTCCTTGGTATGAACAATTTTTTACTGTGACCTCTGGTATGTTCAATTTATCATGTGGATCTCAGCAATGTGTTCTTGGGAGTAGGGAGAATAGGGGGTGGGATACGATTTAAGTGGGAGAATTAGGTTAATGGAATGAGAGTCAACAGAACATTCAGCCCCCTCCCTCTTTCCCCCTCCCCTCCTGTTGAGAGACTTTGCTATTGTCATGTATGCATGAAGTGCAGAGCAGGATGTTGATTTAATGATTAATTTTGAATTGGGGCATCAACCTTTTCCTATTAATCATTTAATCATCATTTTATCAGTTAAAGGTCAAGTCCACCTCAGAAAAATGTTGATTTGAATCAACAGAGAAAAATCAGACAAGCACAATGCTGAAGATTTCATCAAAATCAGATGTAAAATAAGAAAGTTATGACATTTCAAAGTTTTGCTTATTTTTAACAAAATAGTATGAACGAAAATATGAACGAGCCAGTTACATCCAAATAAGACAGTTGATGATGTCACTCACTATTTTGTTTTTTATTGTCTGAATTATATAATATTTCAATTTTTACGAATTTGACGATTAGGGGACCTCCTTGCCTGAAGCACAAAATGTTAAAATAATGGAATTCCACGTCTTCAGGGAGGAATGAAACTTCATTTCACATGACAATGACGAGAAAATAAAAATATTTCATATTTCAAACAATAAAAAAAACAAAAGAAATAGTGAGTGAATGACATCATTGACTCTCTCATTTGGATGTAGCTGGCTCGTTCATATAACTGTTTTTGTGAATTAATTGAAGCAAAATTTTGAAATGTCATAACTTATTTCATATCCGATTTTGATGAAATTTTCAGTGTTATGCTTGTTGAATTTCTCACTTTTTATTCAAATCAAGTTTTTGTTGGGGTGGACTAGTCCTTTAATCAACTCATTCAATGTGCAATGTGATCAATCAAATATCTCTTTTCAATACATTATTTAATTAATTATCATAATCATTATATTTCTTGGTACTGTAATCATTCCATAAAAAATGACCATCAGCCACCGGTCACTTGGCAGTTACAAACTTACATGTAAGTTTTGAATAGGCTACAATCCAGGAAGTGAGACAGAGAGGGGGGGGGGCTGTGAAATGGAGGTGGAGGGGGAGTACATATGACTTTTAATTGGTAAAAGGACAAAAAGAAGACAATGCACTTTTAACCAAGTCTGTGCATATCTCGGCTTCTTCCTTGTAACAGGTACCATCACATTACTCTGACTCTCATATACATTTCTGAGGCCCACAAGATGAATATACTACACAAAAATTACAATTACTGTTCACCCATGCATTAAATTTCACTTCAGTAACTCATGAAATTTGCATATCAAACCAAAACTTATCTCATTTAATAGCAAGTTCCAAAGGACTAACCACTCAAACAAATGTTAGGCTAATTCCTGCCCAGCCTATCAGGAGAGAAGGGGGGGGGGGCGAGATGGAGAGAGCGGTTGCTTAATGTTCTGTTGACCTTTATCCAATAAACCTATTTCACCTACCTAAGTCATATTACCCACTCTTCTCCTGACTGAGCACATTTTTTACATCCACATGATAAAGACAGAATGCTGCACTAATAATTGCAATTCATGATTACTCCTGCATTAAATTTTAGTTTAATAACATCAAATTTTCATGAACAAGTGATCCTTATATCAAATCACCAAATAACCCTCAACTTTGCAAGTTCCAAACCAAAAAATGAAAGATATTGGAAGGCTAATTCCAGCCCACCTTAATTTTCATACCCTTTGTTTCAGTGGGCAGTGCTCGCTCAAGCATGAATAGTTTTCCAACTTTTTTGTGTCATTTGAAAGTTTACTTTATTGGCTTCATTTCTATAAGTCTCCCCCCCCCCCGAAAGCTACACTTTTTATTTGGCAGCCATTTCAAGTGTATGTTTTTTTATTGGGACACACTGTAGAGCTACATGTACAATGTCAGGAAATGCATAAATTGAGACCCCCCCCCCAAAAAAAAAAATCAAATTTGATTAAAATGGACCTAACTCTTTTGCAACTGAGCTCTTCATAGAGTCTACAGCAAAACACTGAACACAAACACGATCAACGATACACCATTCAGTATTGAAAATATAAAGCCATTTAAATATGTTGATCGTCTTCAAAAATCTGGCTTTCATTAGCGCAGCTTTCATGCTCAGTTTGACCCATTGCAAGAAGGTCAGATCTGTATAGGCTTCCACTGTGAGAGCAAGCTTAAAGGGATGGTCCAGGCTGGAGATATTTACAGTATATTTTGATAAATAGAGTAGACTTCACAGAGCCAAACTACTGAAAATTTGATTGAAATCGTGCGACAAATATCAAAGTTAAATTTTAAAGATTTATTCAGGTGAAACAGTTCTAGGCATGCCTGCAATGGGCTGATGATGTCATATTCCCACTTGTTCTTTTGTATTTTTTTTATATGAAATGAGGTTTATTCAACATTTTTCTACCGAGAACTGAAACCAATCAGTTTGACATCTGATTATAATGTGCATTACTGTAGTTATTTATTGCTGTAACGTATTATCATAATGAAAACACATCATTAAACACATTATGATAAAATCAAACATTTATGATTTCATGTTTTCACAAAAGAAAAAGGAAGTGGGCATGTGACATCAGCCCACCTAATGAATATTCATGACCATAAGCATATAACTATTTTCACAAAATATTGATAAACCTTAAAATTCAATAAATTGGTCATTGGTCATTACATCTGCTTTTTGTAATCATGATTTTAACATGATCCGTGTTGCTGTTTAAATTTGGAAACTCACACTGAACACACCCTTTTAAAGAGAAATTCCAGTAGTTGCAGGAAACACTGATTTCATGAGAAAGTCTGTAAAACCAGGCTTAATTGTCAGTATATCATCGAGGATCTAGATCTGGTACAGTTACATAAACTGAACTTTGTGAAATCTTGAAATCTACGCTGAAAAACGTTCACACTGAAGATCCCCAACACAGATAGGCACACATGGGACAGTGCATTAGTATTATTGCTGGAATAAAGACCCGACGGAAGTGACCGAATCCATACTTATTTTGCTTATTTCTCAGGAATTACACAATTTCTCGCAGAATCCTTTTGTACATATTTCTCATTCATACAAACAGACACTTGGGTGGTCATTATATTAGATTCTGTAAAAAGTCATTTTGAGATCGTTACCAAAACTGGAATTTATCTTTAAGTTGGCATACAGGTAAAGACTGGTACAAATTGATACAGAAGTATCATACATGTAGAAAATTGAAAAAAATGTGTTCTTTTATGGACAAGCAATTACATTATTTTAGGCCTACCTAGTAATGTAAATGAGAATGTTTTTATGTAATGAGTAGTATTCAAACTAAAGAGTAGGCCTATACATACTGATTAATACATGTATGTTTCTTAACAGAGACTGAACTGGAGATACAAAAGAGAATAAGAGATGGGCCTCGGATGGCAATTCCGAAAATCAGAGACTCCTTGGTCGAGGAAACGGAGGATGAGCAGGCACCAGAACTTGCTGCCAAACAGAATGCAACAGACTTTGCAAAGAAGAAGGTAATAGTTTTTGGGGGTTTATGCCTTTTCCAATGCTACATGTAGCAAGGTTAAAATAAGAGTGATATCTCATAAAGCTGTTGTTGGATCTTTTTTATGTATTTGTTTTTCTGTCAACTCTGTTAATACAGCTCTATGCTGATCAGGTCATGAACTTTTCAAGCTTTAGTGTATTTCAAGGCTACATGTACAATCAACAGATGGCATTAAATGTAATAGATATAATGTTTGCATTTGTGTTTCATTGTTATGCATGTACATGTATCAAGATGCTTCCCAAATGCACTCTTTGGGCCCTATGCTTTTAAAATTTCATGTACCAGGATCCACTTCTGCACACTGTCACTTTTACTCAATTGGGAATAATAGAATGTTTTTAAATGTTAATTTCCTGGGTGGAGAAAATGGGTATAATATAGTAGAAGGTACATGTGTGGGGAATGAATGGCCAGAGCAGTAGGCAAAGGGCGTGGTTCTAACTTACAGAGACATGAAGTGGACAACCACAGGCTAACTCAATGATTGCCAGTGATGAACTGCCCTGGGCTGAACAACTTTGAACATCAGGGGTTTATTTGGCATAAAATGATTACATGCTTGATTTGCAGAGATAAATAATATAATAAATATTCAAGTAGCAAAGGTAGCAAATAAAAGAAATACATGAATATACATGTAAATGGCAAATGAATAGCTGCTATTGAATATTAATGAACTTAAGTCAGAGGGAGAGAATGAATCAGAGAATAAGAACTTAGCAAGAGTATGAGTGGACATGAGTACGAACAAAAGAGAGGAATGGAAGAGGGAATCTGGTATGTTTAAAGGAATGTAAAGAAGGTGATGGAAGAAAGGGTGGAATTTTGATGAATGACAGAGAAGAGAGGATGATCAAGAATAATGACTATATAATGTAATAATGACTAATAATGACTATTCTTGAAACCCTGTTCACACTACAGCTCTACAATTTGTGGATGTAGTCATCGTCATATCAATTATTCTTTTTTTGTCCAATACACATAAGTAGAATACCCCCCCCCCTTAATATTTTGCAACGAGAGTGATAATGAAAGGAAATTTCAAAATAAGTTGAGCATGCTATGCAACATATATTTCGCAGCCCACCATACTTTAAAAATATGAGTTCCAAAACTACAAATGGTCAAACCTAATTAAATTTTTCATTCTCCTTTGGAAGAGTATTTGGTTTTAGGATTATTTTGAATTTCCACCAAATAAGTACGTATGTATCTGTTTCTGTCAGATTTGCGAAATATAGGCTTGGCAGCTTGATTGACATTCCCTGTAAGATAAAATATATCAGGACAACTCCCCCTCCCCCCAAAAAAAAAGATTTAAAAAAATACATTTTTGGTATGGTTATATTATTAAATAATAATCCATTCATTGTTACTCAATTTCAGAAAGAACAAAATTCTGCAATGGCAAAGGCCAACAAGTCGGCGCTGAAAGAAATCATTTCAAACAAATTGGCCGCGAAGAGAAAGCAAGATTCCTCGGAAGACAGCACAGAGAAGAAGCTGAGACTTGAGGTTGCGAAGTTAAAAAAAGAAAACCAAACACTTCGCGACCTCAACAGAAGGCTTCAAGAAGAAGTCCTCAACAAAATTCCAAAAGGTAAAATGAGCAACAGGACTATTATATTACATGTAACAAAGAATATATCCCCATAATTTGTTTGATATATTGAAGCCATGTCACTGATTTCATAATCATTACCGAAGACATTATTTAAGAAAGAAACAGTGTACACTATTTTTTTTTGCAATATTACACAGAAGCAGGAATTTATGCCTTAATATAAGAATCCTTTTTCACATGTATTAAAAGAGTGTACTGTAGAGTCTTGATATTGTGTTGACAGCCAACCTCATCATACATTATCTTATTTAAATCTCAGCATTGGTTCAACACAAGCCTATTGCCCCTTCGATGGCCTCCGCACGTTCTCTCTTCGGTAAGTTAATTATTTTTGTTACTTCCATATTGTAACTAACTACATATGTCTAAACTCAGAAAAACATGAAGACAATTATTTTTCCCCCAACTGTAACATGAAAAATAAACTGGTATTACTGTTTATAATTTGAATTCAAACATCTTTTAAATCTCAGGTGATACTTCTCAAGCAAAAGCAACTACATCAGTGGCCAGCAGGCCCAGCACCGCATCCTCAGCCACCACCGCATCCTCAGCCACCACCACATCCTCAGCCACCACCGCATCCTCAGCCAGCACCTCATCTTGTAAGTTTTATTCATGCAGTTGTACATTCCTGTAAGAAACAACTCTTCATTTACAGACACCCTTTTTATAGCCATTCATTATGTATTTCTGGTTGTTTTCCTTCTTTTTTTCTAACTGATAATTTCTTTCAGTGTACCGTATTTAAATTTCTTACTTCCCATCGTGCAATTGCTTTCAGGGGGGGGGGGGTATACAAAACTTATATAAAAGGGAGGTGAAGCTACAATATTTAGACAAAACGGTGTTAACATGTAGTGTACGGAAGTTGAATATACCATAAAATGATAATTCATAGATCAATTTGGAATATTTCAAGTTCTTACTGATACCTTCTTTCATGTCCTACATAGGTCTATAACTTGTACATTTATATATTCTGATGATATGATGACATGCTACTGAGAGACTCAATGATGCTAGATACTTTCAGCACCTTTCATATATTAAAAGATGAAAATCAAAATTGAAACCTTAAAAAAAATTCTTGGTCCAATTACGTGAATCATTGTTTGTTTCATGGATCATGTACATCATTGTTTGTACCTCATTGAGAATCAATGGGGGCCTTTTTCCATTATTATTTAAATAATTTGGAGAATGAATATGGTGAATGTATATAAAACAGTTCTTTCATACAAAGTACCATGCATGTACACAAAGTTCTGTTTTTTATGAACACTATAAAACTATAAAAGCCATGAACTTTTGTGTGTAGTCAGGCCTGAATCAGTTTTGGATGAGAGTACCAAAGCCCTGCCTGATTTTGCCCCCCTCTTTATTACTCTGAATTGGATACAAGTGCTGAGATAAAACCCTTACTAATTTCAAATCGCAAAATATTACTTAAACAAATTGGATGCATGGCACACTTGTATTCTGTATATTGAATCAGAAAATGAAAATAAAACACTAAAGGTTCATTTTAGTGGTCATTCTTATAACTCTGTACACTATATAAATTCTACTCAAATTATTGAGAGTGATATTGTTATATGCGATACATAAAATGAATAGCTATTGCCACACTTTCTCAAAACACAGCTTCATGTCCTACATCTCTCCCTCGGCCTACAGCACCCCATACAGTTTCATCCCCACCAAAGGAACTGGATGCCTTGAATACAGCAACAAATTCCAGTTCTGTTGATGGAGAGGCAAGTATTTTTTTTTTCTTATGCAATATGTCATGAAATATGACTCAAATGTCCTTGACTGGGCATGTGCGGGCACTCATCTGGCATAAATAGCAATATTCCATCAACCACATTTGAAATTTTTATTTGCCGTAAACGATCGGAAAACTGTTGAAATCTGGATTGTTTTTGAGCGTCTTTGACCACTCCAAGAAAAAATTATTGAGAACGCGTCACAGGATAAAAAATGCGTAAAATTGAATTGTCAATTTTTCCATTATTTTCAAAGTGAATAATTGAATTGTTTTATGCTGTTCAGCTGATAAGAATCCTGTCAAATAATTTTGAATGTTTTATTTCTTATTCTGTTTGAATTTCCAAGTAAAGAGCGCCCTCTGTGTCAGAAATTGGTGCCTGCATACACTAAAAAACCGTCATTGCCAGGAATGCACTTTCAATCATTTTCTAAATTCTCACAGAATACTCTACAATGTAAATTGGATAAACATTATACAGGGTATATAACTTCAGAATTATTTATTTAGGTTTCAGAAAACATTTATTTCTCATCTGAAGATGCATTACTATTACTGGATAAAATCGAAGTAAGCATGTCATGTAATAAATTTTGCATAATAAGGACATTTCTATTTTATCTTCCTCTTTTCAGTATGAGTTTCACTGAGAGTTTGAACATGTATGTATGAACGTTGTGATTTATGTCATTACTAAATGAAAATGTCCAGATAAAAAAAAGGAAAAAAAAAGGTCACATGACCTTGCTAACTGGCATGTATCAAAGCATAAAGAATACCAATTATGCAACATTTCATCCAAAAAAAATATTTTTTCTGAAATATTGCTGCATTGCATTATTCTAAACAAAACATTTAGAAACATTGTCAAAAAGTGGACGTCATATGATAGAAACAAGAGTTGGCAAAATAAAACTAAGTATACTTAAGTACACAAATTTAGCACAAGAAATGAATACAATACTGTACACAGTAAAAAAACCCTAAAATTCACAAGAAAAAGCAAATTACCTGTCAAGAATGTCTTTTTCTCGAACAGTTCTTCTGCAAGTTTTGGCTTGGTGTAAAAATTATCCGTGTAGAGATGATATCCCTTGTCGAGCAAATCACCCCTTGTCATGAGCTCAATGACGACACCATGTGCCTGGCCTTCTCCATACCTGATGTGGAACTCCTTTCCAGCATAAAGTTCTACATGCTGAACATATCCGTTGTCGTCACACAACTCGAACTTCTTAAATGCCGAATCTAGCATGACGCTTATTCGGCATGTACTGAATGTACGACATGCGGTTCTTCATGCCAATCATCGACTCATCGATGCTGACATGCTGCTCGGGAACATAGTGTCTCTTGAACGAAGAGTTCCATCTGTCCAAGACAGGATGGATCTTGTTTCATGGATCATGGCCGTCTTCTCCTCGAGGAACTTGAGTTTCAAGATCGTTCACATGTAACATCCGATTGACAAGCGTGAAGAGCCAAAATGGCATAACTTCATTGAAGTATGGGGTCCTCTGGCTTGCTCGAGTAGTCCAGTACTCTGAGAGTTTCTTCTTTTGTGTGAGGCCCATGTTGATTAGGAGGCCCAAATACTTGTTCAATGTCTCAGATGTAATGCCCTCCGCAGGCCACCGCTTGAATCGTGAGCTTGGATGCTCCCTCATCCACGCAACAATACTCTCATTAGCAAGGAACATTCTTGCATACTTGTTGGTCTCTCTGACGATGTGTGTTATCATAGCTTTATCAAAGAACAACTCGAAATACAATACCGGGTCACTGTTCCGAGGTGGGGCTTGTCAGGGACCGGTTTGTCTCACCGTAAAGCTTGGCATTGTCGCTGGGTTATGAGCTGTCTCTGGTGGCTGCACGGGGATCCACTGGCGGTTTGCGTGGACGTTTACCGCCGGGCTGGCTGGCCTTGCTGCTGCCTCTGCACCGCTGCTTCTTGCACTTTCACCACTTTCCATGCTCCAATCACTATCGATTTCGTCACTTGAAACATCTTCCATTTCAATGTCCGATCCTTCAATTGTGTCATCCAAATTATCGGGAATGGCAAAAGTCTCAAATAAGCTCGGTCGACCACCACCAGAATCCGAAGGAGTTGAAATATCAGCCATAATTTCAAACTTTTTAGCTTTGTTTACAATTGCTCAAAGTCGGACATCGCACACTAAATACAATCAATTCACCGCTCACACACACAGCTACAGTATACGGTATACCGGTACATGCCATGCATTTCACACACACATACGCATCGTAAACATACATCGAGCTGATCAGACGAACTTCTTTTCAACCGAGAACAAAAGAAAAATCTTGAGATTTGAAAACTCTTGTGATTGGATAAATCCTGTTTGGGTTCCGTACATTCTTTTATTTATTCATTATTGTTTCAGCCAATCACAGCTCTTCTTACTAGCCCATAGGCCGTGTCAATACTGACCAGCAGCCAATAAAATAATGGGCATACCAAATCGGCCCGTGCATTCTGGCGACAGGCACCAGGCCGATCTCATCGGCCCGTGACACATATAGGGTTAATTATGAAATTGTTGACGAAAATGCTGCCTTCTGATTGGCAGGAATCATTGGCCGTAAAATAGAAGCCAGCATGTTTTATAAAAGCAGTTTTTGGGTAGTGAAATGAACATTTGGGATTATGATCCTGAGGAGAACAAAGTGTTTATGCATGTTTTATAATATTTGGAAGTTTATTATGAATTTTATTTCTAACACCTTTGACCAGACCATGCAAAAACATAGTACGTCCTGGCTCTTGGTTGAGCCATCTAAAAATACCATAAAAAATTACCAATTAGAATATTTGTCAGTAATTATGCAATTGAGAAACTACCAAAGGATATCCCTCCATTTGATATTGCTTTATGGGAAAGTGTGGTTAACTTAAAGACATATTTATTTGAACTTGGTCACTAATGATACAAGCCAGGTTAGCATACTCATGTTGGTTTCGCACCAAGGTACAATTGCTGAGCAAGCGTATCCAGGGACCTATGATGTCTTGGTGTGAAAGCATCAAAACGATCGATCGCTGAGCAAGATCGGCTCTGTTTCTTTCACATCGTACTCAGCTACTGATGGAAATGCCGTATTGTCGAAAATGATCGGTCGCTGCGTACGATCAGAGAGGTAGTTGAGCAACTGATGCAAGCCTATTCATCCTTTGTGACATAGTGAATAAAGCCGTTTGTTTTGCACATAGTGGATGGGATTGTAATGCCTTTTCCGTGTTTTAGCATCTCAGAAAATAAAATAATAAAATCAAATAAAAACCATTTTGACAAGCTAATAGTCCTTCTCCATTCTCATACTTTTTATTGCTCAAACAGTTGTTGTATAAGCTTTAATCAATCAATATCTTTTTCACTCCCTTCATTCTTTTGCCCTGCTCTTCACTTTGATCTTTTGATCAATGCTCAACCCCTTCTCTTTGCTCCTACCTTAAAAAAAAATCATTTTATGTGCTGCACTCGATCGATCTATGTGTTTCATGTAGCCTTAACGATGGTCTCTTTCATCATGTACTATGCAGGGTTCCCACAGTCATGGAAAATCCTGGAAAAATTTGTGGTCATGGAAAGTCAGGGAATTTGGAAAATTTGTGAAAAAGTCATGGGATTGCATTTACCTCTTGGCTATGGCAGCTTTCTAGTTTGTCATGTCTTGCAACTCTCATACTCTGTGATCATACTCATGCAGTGTAATCAGTTTGAGGTTGGTCTTTTTGCCTCGGAAGTCTAGCCTTTCTAACAGTTTGCACGATATGAAGCTGACATTGGATTTTACATCCAATATCGCATACTATGATTTTGACGGGTTACTGGCACTCATCACCCATACAAGAACGATCATAGACTTAGTGGTCCTTCCCTTGAATGTCCTGAAGACTGCAGACCGAGGTGCACTTTTTGGTTTCTTCCTGCTGCTGAACTGGCATTTTTCTGCCATGAATGGAAACGGGATAGATGTCTCCCTTCACAAACTGCACTAGAGCACCATGCCTTACTCTTGCTCCTGTGGTTGCTGTACATCCTGCATCAAAAGCACATCTTTTTCTCAAAGAAGAATGCCCGCCGCTCATTGAGGGTGATGTTTTTGAACTTGAAACAATCTTCAATGAGATGTTTATCACTACAATATGGACAGGTCTTACCTGAAGATTTGGAAGGTTTTTCTTCAGTTGCGAAAGTACGAGCATGTTTTCCGCTTGGCTTTGGGTTGGCTGGCTTTTTTGCTCCCGCACAGAAGCACTGAGCTCTTGGATATTGGCCTTGTCTTCCACTCTCCTCACAAAATCAACGAAGGCTATGAAAGGAGGGTCTTCTTGTCTCCCATGTCTTTCCTTGTAAAGATCAATTTCATCCCTCCACTTGCTTTTTAGGTATGAGGGGATCCTTTCGACAAGTTTTGAGTTTTCTTGGGTAAAATCCAAAATCCCCAGGCTCTTTATTGATTTCTTTATTGCAACGACATTTGCTAAGCAGTCTAACAAATCTTGAAGTCCGGATGCGTCATGGCTGTTGGTGCATTGCCTACAAATTCAGCTTAGAGGTAAAGGCTGAGCTCACAACCGTCAGATTGCCGTACCGTCTGGATAGAGTCTCCAGAGCTTGTTCATACTTATCAGGTGAGCCAATTAAAATGAAGTGCTGCACAATTTCTTTTGGCTTCCCAGATACGCAACTGTGTAGCAGATTCAACTTGGCTCCATATCATCGAGTGGTTTTAAATGTACAGTAGAGGCAAACAAGTTTTACACAGAGGATAGCTTAGTGGGTTACCCGAAAATATGGGCACATCGACCTTTGGTAGCTGAGCCTGAATTGATTAAACACACCTTGCCCGAGAGATGACTGCACTAGTTTCTCAAATGAGGAAACAATCTTATGAATATCATCAAGTGAGTTACTCAATGTTTTGACGACTGTCCCAATTCTAAGTATGTAACAGCCAGAGTCTCCTCTCCTTGGCGATTAAGAAAACATTAAATTCTCTCTGCTTCATTTTCCTCTTTAACTCTTAACATGCCATACACACTACTAACCCAATGCCACAGTGCTAATCCGATGCTAATCCCCTGTGCCAGCCACAAAACCCCCCTGTGCCACATTGTTTTTGGGGTCACGAGTCCTATTCGTTCCTTTCAATAGTCATGATTACAATTGCTTGTAACTCTCTAACGATTAGTTTATCCACAAAATATTGTGTAGTAAAGTTGTAGGAAATTTCATACCCTTTATAATGGTGCCCTCATTATATGGATTGGTTATTATCTATACTGCTAAAATATTAGTTGTATCAAGAAGTTCCATTTTGTTCAGTGTTTTGTAGGCATCATGGCAATAGTCACTTGCTATTACATGCACTGCCACTTCCTGCTCTTTGTTTTCAAAGAGCACACTTGCTTTCATTCAAGTAAAAGCTTGCTTTTATCCTGTCATAAGGCTTTTGGACCCTAGTCTCATACTCAAACTTCCTGTTTTTTGTTACAAATTATTGTCAAATAAATTGGTTCTCATAAATTTGGTTAAAGCTGTTCGATAAATGTTGTTTTATTTTGAGAAGTATTTGTACCTTTCGATGTAAAACATATTTCTTGTACCATGTAGCCTACATGTAATAGAACAATCGTCTTCAATTGCAAAATAATAAATGTAATTCATGCTTAGAAATAGTTGATTTGTTTCATTGTGCAAATATATGAGTGGATGAATGGTTTGATATTAATTTAAGTTCTCATTTCCTATGTCACTATAATTTTATGACGACCCCCTCCCCCTTCTCTTTCTATCACTCTCCCCCTTATTTCTCTCCTTCTCCCTCTCAAATTACTTTCTATCGTCTTTTCTCGTTTCTTTATCTTCCATGTTTTTGTATCTCCCTTTTTTATAACTTGTTTTTTCTATCTTTCATATCACTCTCCTTACTCTCTCATCTGCCCCACTCTCTCTCTCTTTCAATCTCTTGATATTTCATTTTTTTTCTTGTCCTCGTTACCCACCTGTTTCTTTTATTCATTTTTTCTCCTTTTTTTATCTCTACCAGTGTCTTTCTATCTCCCCCTCTCACCTTCGTTTTTTTCTATCTCTCCTTATCTTTCTTTCTCTCACATTCTATATGTCACGATATTTCAACCTATTTATGTCGCTCCCTTCCTATGGCTGTACACTTTCTTTTTTGGAGGGAGGGGGTGGGGAGTAGGTATTCTATTTCCCTCTCTCTTCCATGTATTTCTATCTCCCTATCCCACTGTTACTATCTTACTCTTCCTCCCTCTGTTAAATTTTTTCATTATTTGTTCCTATCTCTCTCCCTCCCTCTCTTTTTCTTTATTTCTCTCTCACTCGTTCTACCTCTTCCATGTCTATCTATCTCCTTATCTCATACCTCGCTTTTTCTATTTCTCCCTGTTTTTTTCGTCACAATTGTCCATCTTTCTTTCTCTCCCCTCTTTTTCTATGCATATCTTTCTCTTTCACATCCATCCTTCAATCTCCATTTTACCAATCTTCTTATTCATTCTGTCTTATATTATTTTTTCATTTACTTATAAAACTATTAAAAATTAATTAACTATTTCACATATCACCACCATACATGTATAACAACAAAACTCCAACTATAATAACTATTGACTCACAGAATGACAAATAACTTTGTGATACAGTTGAATACTGTTTGGTTACATTTTACTGGATCCATGTGACAAATTGAAACAACATTTTATCAATTAGTTCAATCAGTAAAGTATGGCAATATTCATGGCATAAAGTTTTTCAAATGCACAGACTGTGCAAAAGAAACAATAAATATCAGCTATCAATAAATAACAAAGTAAATGAAATATTGCTTTTCACATCATAAGTTACATATGTACAACGCCTCCAGTAATATCACGGAATATTGTCAATAACTCATTATACATGTATTTGAATATGACTGTATGTACAATATTTACAGTAATCAGAAAATAATTCAGCCTTGTAAATGCTTGTCAGAGGATTACCATTACTAAAAACTATATTGCATAAATAAAGCAGGTGTTCAATTAATATATTACGGCAATAATCATGGCACAAAGTTTGAAAAATAACTTATGAAATAGACAAAATAGACAAAATAGACAACAGCCATCACCTCCAAACTACCTCAGAAAAATCGGTGCATATTCATTGACTTAGTTATATAAGACATAAATGATAACGTAAAAATAATAAGATTATCATTTAAGAGTAAACAATGGATACATGATAAAACAATAAGAAACAACATTGCACAATTATTAGGATTGCACTAATGATACTGCCATGGCATAGTCCTTTAGATAAAACTAAAAGAGGTGACAAAACCAAGACATCACATGGGCCAAGTCAGTAAACTATTCAGTGTTCAAGCACGTGGAGAGTGGTAGTTCTGGAAGCACGGTTCCAAGCACATGGGCAGTTGGCATCGCTTGCAATAGTAGGAAGTTGTCTTACGTCCATTTCCGTTCTTCTTAGAGCAAACAACACAGTCTGGGTAGTATCTCCCCTTCCCACCAGAGCATCTCTTCCCCGCGAAGTGTTGGCCTTCATATCTCAGGGCATCCCGGTTGTCACGTGTCGATTCTCTTAGTACCTTAGGGCGACCTGCTGGCTTCTTCACGAAGCCATTGACGAGTCCATTGATGACCTCCATCCGAAACTTCCTTGTTGACACAGAAGAGCCCGTAGCCAAACGATAGGCGAGATATCCGTTGACGAGTGCAACTTCAAGTAAAAAGTGGAATACCACCATATACCATTTTATATGCCGGTGAGGATAGCGATAGTAGGACATACGCTGGTCCAGTAAGTCTACTCCTCCCATTGATGAATTGTAGCCACAGATTGCAGTTGGCTTGGTGACCTGACGAACCCCTCCTGCCGATCTTCTGTCACGCACCTGCCTCTGTTGACATCCAGATGGGTGGATGGTTGACAGAGCGCTGACCCGCTTTGTGTCGTGCCATGTGACACCCAGCATGTCACCTCTCCTGAAGAATTTTGGTGCGTCACCTTTCCGGGCTGCGGCAGCTGCTTCCCTCATCATTGGCGGTATGCCCCTTCGGTTGAGACGGAGGGTCCCACATGCACCAAGATTAACTTCCTTCAGGTCCTCGAATAACTGTGGCGATGTATAAAAATTGTCCATGTATACATGGCGTCCACTCCCAGCATAAGGCCGAGTCAGGTCTTTGACGACTTTGGTGCTCAAACCGTCTCCTCCTCTCCCTTCCTCCTTGCCGGTGTATACGCTCCAATCCAGACAGAAACCGTTGGATGAGTCGGTAATTACCCAGAACTTTACACCAAACTTCTTTGGCTTCATAGGCATGAATTGTCGAAAAGAGAGTCTCCCTTTGAACGGTGCCAAGCTTTCGTCGACCGCCAGTTCACGACCTGGTGAAAAAGACTGCTGGTATGTTGGGCGAACAAGGTCTATAACAGGCTGGACTTTGAACAGAGGATCATAACCAGGTTGTCCGCGGGGAATCCTCAGCTCATTGTCGACCAGGTGCAGCATGGAGTTTAGCAGTTGGTACCTGAAAATACATAAAAAAATATATAACATTATTATAGTTTTTACAAAACTGATTTCATTGACTCTAAAATATATTGTTTTTACATCAATTAAAAATTTAAATATAAAATGCATATATCTGAAACAATGTTTTCCAAACAAGAGAAAAATGTTTTGAATTTAATGCTTCCCCTAAATTGACAGAAACAGCAAAACGTTACTGTTCATATTACTTTATCCCTCTCTGACTTTATTAGAATAAACTTGGTTTATTTTCTTTCTGCCCAAAACCCTTCCTCTCTGAAATTTTGAGTCAGCTGGGACCCCACTCATCCCATCAATATCCACCCTACAGTATGATTGTAACATAAATGATGAAATGAATCACACAATAAATCTAGATTGTTAACACAAATGTCTTGATCACAAGATAATAAACTAATAAATGGAAAACATAGATAATGATAGATACTAACCTATTACGACACATGACTGTAGAGAATCCAGGTGTGCCGAGAAGCCAGTTTTCCTCCCAGTACTGGTCGGTAGCAGACTTGGTCACGAGGCCCATCGCCATTTGAAGAGCTATAAAGGCTTTCAGCTCTGCAGGAGTCGTATCCGTCCACTTGTTCAATCTGGAGTGTTGCTGCAGCACACCTAACCTGAAGAGAGAAAAAAATGTAACATTAGAGTCAATGATCATACAAAGTATATATCGTAATGATTATCAATAATACATTTTTCACAAGTAAATTGAAACAAATAAATGACAGGAAATGCGTATTTTGGATTTTTATTTAATTTTTGCAACCAGCTGTGATTCTAAACATGAGTGTAAAGGAAGCTCGGGCACATGCACAATCTTAACAGCCAAAATATAATGGAAAAAATAAATGTAAGAGTGAAGTGGAACATTTGACAGACCATCAGAAAAAAAATATCAAGAAATGGCAAGGACATTTTTCTAAAATAATTCTAACCAAATATTCAACTTTGTAGCTGAAAAGGACTGTAAAGTTCCATTGGAATTTGGAAAGAAATTTTGTAAGGAAATCAAATTCTTTTTAGTCTATAAATGCAGTTGAAATCTTTGCTTTGTTGCGAAATCTTGATCAGCATTTGCGGTGGAAGCCCAAACATTTAGGGGGGTGGGACAAGCAAAAAAAAGGGTCATCAATCTTAATTTTAGGGGGACCGAAAACATTTCAGGGGGGGGGGGTCCACGTGAATTTAGGGGGGGAACGCAGGAAACAAAATTGCAAAATCGACAAGCAAAAACAAAAAAAAGTCATCAATCTTAATTTTAAGGGGGGACCACAAACATTTCAGGGGGGGGTCCACGTGAATTTAGGGGGGAACGCAGGATAATAAATTATGCAACAAAAAAAAAATTATCAACAAAGAATTTTATAGGGGGACCGTATGATTTCTGGCTCAGTCAAACACTGAACTGAAAAATCTTGGTGTAGATTCAGTCTATACTATTCTAATATAGGCCCTACATGTATTTATACAATATAGACTCTAGACTCAGTCTAGCAACCAAATTGTTAGCACAGTCCCACTTATTGATTCATGTGTTAGAAGTTCTTTATCATTCATGGGTGGGGGGGGGGTAATACACAAAGATTGAAATACAAAAAATAATTAAACCTACCTTCCAATGGTCTGTTTTGCGTACAAATTTGTCTGAGTTGCCATCAGCTCAAACACTTCATCAGGAAAGAACTGTGAGAAGTAGTCGACAGGCTCGTAGTCGGTGTGATCGAAGAGAAGTTTTGGCCTTTCTTGGTACGAGTTCTGCTGCCACGAAGGTGCCCAGTCTTCATCGCCGAGATCAATCCACATGTCTGGTTGCTGTTGTGGTAGCTGTTGTTGTGGTTGATCGTCATCATCTTCAACCTCGCTGTCAGAATCATGCTGATAATCGTCCGTCCCTAAACCGCCACCGACCTCTCCGCCCTGCTCATCGCCGGACCTCTCCGGCTCCAAGTCTGGCTCTGACTCGCTCGCACTTTCTAGCGACTCATCCGAATCAGAATCGGCCCTAGCTAATGCTGGTGGTGTCTCTCTCATAACCATCTCACGAACCTCATCAGGATCAAAAAACCTGGGTCTCTTCCCTCTCGGAGGTGGAGCCATATCTTGTAAAAAATGTAGAAATACTCGAAAAAGTCGAATGTAAACCGCATGAGTAAGTTGATCTGTCAGAAAGCCGAGTTCGCACTGCACACAATAATGATAATTACGGCGTTCACGCGATGCGCAATACAATGCAAAACAGCGTAACAATCATTGTAATTCCGAATGTGCGCAGTCATGCACGAAGCAGGCGAGGGTAGGAAACAATGCAAGCACAAAGCAATCAATAGTAGGCGTGCGAGCACGCGTGTGGCATGTTACAGTAGGATACGTAGCATGCACGAAGCACTCAATGAGTTAATGTCTTTGAGATTATTGTTGTCTTCAGGCCTATGAGAATACTCACTCTGCACTCTCCTCCAGAGCGGCCTGTTTGACTTGAAAACAAACTAGCTTTCGTTGTGTTCTTAAATTAGTGGTAGTGGTATTTTTAGCATACAACGCATAGGCACAAAGTGAGTAAAGATGTAAGATGGTCGTTCAATGTCACATGTGATGTCATCAAGTTTGTCTGTTTGTCCTATCACCTCCTTTGCAGCTTGAACAATCAAGTCAAACTTGGCAGGTTTTATGAAGTCTGTTACAGAAGTGCAGTCCCCCTCATGTGGGTCAATTTCTCACAACTGTTGCACCAGTCCTCCTACTTCTCTCATTTTTGTGATGTCTGTTGCTTTCTAGAGTTCTGCCTTCTTAAACACTTGCATCGAAGTTGCAAGATGAATGGATCATTTTTGGTGATCTGATACACTTCATTTTGATTGTTTGCAGAACCACTCTAGGAAGACAATGCATGTCCGTGCTTTCTGACATGATTATCTTGGAATCAAGAGTCCAGGTGGATCAGCCACATCTAATGTACAAATTCAATAAAATATTTACGAACTCCCTGAACCCTTTTAAAAAAAAGAAGAAGATGAAATGATAATTGATAGGTTTCACATACCTTTGATTCTTTGCTCTACTTTATATTGTTTGCAGTATTGTTGGGGCAATGTCTCATGGCAAAATATTTTCCTTCGCATAACTTTTTTAGTGTCCCGACTGCCCTTTTATTGATGCTAACATTTGCTGCTATCTCTTGAACACAACCTAGAGTGATTTGGCCTTGTGACAGAGTGGTGTGGCCCTGTAGCAGAGTGGTGTGGCCCTGTTGCAGATTGATGCTGCCCCGTTGCTGTGTGAGGTGCCCCAGTCATGTAGTAAGATGACCAAGGTTGAGAATATGGCAGCCTCTGTGCGGTTGCATCAAACGGACGTGATGAGGAATTATGCCCCATCATGGCTGTCATCATCTGACCAAACATGGACATGGTTTGAAGCTGTACATCAGTCAATGCCTTCATGACCTTAAGTTGTGTTTCTTCATGCTGCTTTGCCATTTTCATCTCAAATTCTTGCTGCTGTTTCATTCGATTGTCTTCAGAATCTTGAAAAGCAGCGTTGTTGTCCTTAAGACTCTTTTTCATTACACCCGACATGGCATCAAACGACTTCTCTAATTTAGTTTTCTTGGGTCGCTTCTTTTTCACACCTGAAATTTTAGAAAAAATGGAAAAAGTAAATATAATTGTTTCAACAAACCTGAGCAAAGTAAACTATTCTTAATTACAATTTGAAATGATGTATATGACCAGCTATTTTACTGAGAGTAAAATAAATTTGTCTTTTTTAAATGGAAAATGTTGCTTGACAAGCTAATTAGACATGAAAGGGCACCTGACATCTGTGGTATTTATGATCTAAATGTAACAGCAGATTTATGATTGAATGGACTCCCAGCCCCCATTCAATGTTCTAATTCAATGCATATATCTGCACAAAACTATGAATATTTACATTAAATTTCAAATAGAAATCTCATCTGAGAACTCTGACAATATTTCAAATATCATTTGAGTAACTTCCTGACAGCCGTGACAGCAGTGGCAGATCCAGGGGAGGGGGGCATGTGCACGTTTTTTTATTTTTGAGAGCCATACAGTGCCGGCCGCGGGAAACGTCACAATGCCCCCTAGGGCAAACGCGGTAGCCCGTAGCGGGCATTTGAGGGGAGCGGACGCGGGAAGACGCCCGCATCCGCTCCCCTAGGACATGAGTGCCCGCAGTTAGCGCCGCGTCTATCCTAGGGTGTTCTCTAGGATGTTCGGCAGTGCATTCTTGGTCGAAAGAAGAAGTCTGATTTGACTCATTCGTTCAAGACTGCATGTGATCTTTTTCTCATACCAAGCATAAGTTTTCGATCATTTATCGTGGATAAAATCTGTTATGAAAATTACATTACAAAGTTTTGGACTGATACCTGGAATTTTAGGCTTTTCACCGAATGACATTTGTGTTGGATTACACACTGGCACCAGCGTAAATGGTCATTTCTTATGAATATTCTCCCCGTGGTGTCCGTTATTTCATTCACTGATATATTGAGTTTCTGACAAAGGAGCCGGTATTTGTCGATGTTGACCCTACATTCTGGAGGTCGTCCAAGAACTATTTACTCTATTCTTTCCCTGCATGGCCATCCTTTTTTATACACCCTGATATGCCTTTCAGGCGCGGATCTACAAGATGCAGATAAAAGGGAGAAGAAAGCAAAAATGAAAGAAAAAGGCGAAAAGGAAGGGATGGATTGAAGACGAGAAGGAAAGAGATAAGAGAAATAGAAAACTGAGAGCCCGGACTGAGAGAAGGGGAAAAGGGAGAAAGAGAATAGGGGGGGGGGCGAAGAGGAGAAAGAGGGAACGGGGGGGGGGGGGGGGGGCAAAGAAAAGAAATAAGGAAAAGGTAAAATGGAGAAGGGATAAGGAAGGGGGGAATTAAAACAAGAAGAAGAACCTAGAGAGAGAGAAAACAGAGGTGATGAAAAAAAGCGAAGGTGAGATAGAAAGAAAAGAGGGAAGGTGGAAGGCAAATAAAAGAAAGGATAAAGAGAAGGAATAAGGGGTGAGAAATTAAAAAGGAAGGGAAAATTGAGAAAGATGAAATAGCGGGGATAAAAGTTACTGAAGGGGATAAAGAGAGAGGGAAAGGGACTAAGAAAAGAAACAAGGAAAAGGAAAGAAAAGGATACGACCATTCTTATCAAAATACTGGAACCCCTCTCTAATTTTTATCATTTTTTATCCCCTTCCTGATTTACCTTTATCTATCTCAACCACTAGCTCTCATCTTTTCCCGATGTTTATCTGTGGACATCATTTTCATATGCACCTCTCATCTTCAAGTTTATTTTCATTTATCATTTAGTTCTTTCTCAATCCTCTCTCAAACTATTCTTTCTCTCTTCCCTACATATAATGCTATGTTAAATTAAGCTACTTGTACATTTTTATAGAATACAAGAAACTGTTGTTTCACAGTATAACGGAGAGGGTATTACAAAAGAAGGGGAAGGGAAAGCAAGAGAAAAAAAAAAGGGGAGAAACAAATCAAGGAGTGAAAGGGGGCACAGAAAAGGAAGAGGGGGAAAAGGGAAGAGAAGGGGTAAAGGAAAGGGAAAAGAAGAAGGAAAAGGAAAAAAATATATAGAGGGACAGCAGAAGGAGGGAAAGAGAGAAAAAGGTGAAGGGGAGCAAGAAGGAAAAGAGTGAATAAATGGGGGGGGGGGGGATAAAAAGGAGGGGAAAGGGAGAGAAAGAGAAAATATAGCGGGGGATATCGAGCGTGATGGTTAAAGGGATTTTTGACTATATTATATAGAGGTGAACTGGGACGGGCTTTTAATCTTCAACTTGGCTCGACTAACTCCTTTGTTCCCCGAAAAGAATAGTTAGGTTTGATAGTTAGTGTTGAGTGAGCACCCGCTAAAATTCTTAAAAAAAGAAAAGAATGGTTTGTATAGCTCCATTCTTGCTTTGTCGGCAAGTGATAATTAACTCATTAAGTATCCATTCCATACAATACGTCATAGTAGCTTTCGAAAACATACTTTTGCTTGGGTTTAAGCATTTAAGCTAAATGCGTTAGGAAAGTTTTAAATAGTTACATATATGCAAATAGTTTTGTTGTTCTGCTCTGAAGCGCATTGAGCATCTAATCAAGATGGAAAGTGCGCTTTACAAATCTCATGTATTATTATTTTTATCTTCCATATAACACTGACTTATGTATTGTACCAAGCTGTAGTTTGGTTTTGTGATTTGGTTTTATCATTTCCAATTCATATAACAAAATATATTTGAAGGAAAATCTTGTTCTACTGAAATGAAATAATTGAAAAAATGTCTAGACCCTCAATGACATCCAACTAATCTATCAATATAAAACCGCAGTTCGTAAAAATGATAGGTTAATCTTTACTTCGAAGATCATCATATAAGTGTATCAAGGATATTAATATTCGTTTTAAACCCATCTATAATTTTGTATAAAATTGCGCGTAATAAATGCGTTGGACAAGTAATCTTTACTTTGATTATGTTAATTATTATTATCTTCCCAATCCGAATATCTACCGATGTAACTAACACCGGAATCGAGAGCAGATAATGTAATCAGATGTTTTAGCAAAAAGACAAAGTTGTTAAATCTGCAACATTGGGGTAAATTTATACTTTTTACAGGGTGGGGGTTTTAGAGACCCGATTTGAACCGAATTGAAAAGAATATCCTTATTCATTGTTGTTGACGCATCAGATAATTAATACCCCCCCCACCATTTCTAAGAACATCCTGTCATTAATTGGTAAGCGGATGTGATCAAAGGAGAGGGGTCGGTGTGGATGGGGAGCAAGACTCTCACAGACTATTGACAATAACAAAAGAACCAAATAAAAAAAATCGATGAGCACAACCTGTTTTGCTAGTGTTCGCTTTTTGCGCGTGTACTTTTTATGATGTGAGAAAGAACAATTTTCCCCGATATACAAATGCATTAGCATGATTAGAGAAATGAATTAAGATGATTAAAGGCAAAGAAAATGAAGGTAGAAAGGAATGAGCCAAACTCTAAATTGGAAAATAAAGAAAGGGACAAGATAACACTACACTAAAAGGGAAAACAGAAATTAAAGAATGAAAGAAAAGATGAAAGAAAAGAAAACAAATAACATCTTAAATCAAAAATTCAACCTACAATAGATCCTAATCACGCTAGTTTAAAAACATAATGGTCTATCACAAGATAATCAAAGTACATGCACATGTAAACATAATGCAATGTACGTACCCTAGGATTTCCTAGGGTAAGTGCGGGCACGGCCAATTTTACATAGCACGCAGGAAACCGCGGGCCCGTCTAAACGCCCTAGTCTACTCCCCTTGAATACCCTCGGTTAGACGCGAAAGCCCCCTTGGGTGTTTGCGTGCTCGGGCGTGACGTTTCCTGCGGCCGGCACTGTAGATAATATTTTTAATGTTAATATGCTGTTCTTGCAAAAGCATGCCCCCCCCCCTCCCCCTTGAAAGTCACATCATATATTTTGAATGGGAATATGCCCTTCATACTCAACTGATGACTTTTTCCTTTTTTTTTTCTTTTGGCTGGTCAAATTTTTCTCATGGAAAATCCTCTGGAAAAACTTGTGCAACAGAGTTTTCGAGAGGCAGCTAGTGTGCATCTAATGGATTGTTTAAACACAATGGGACTCCTAAATTTTTTTGAAAAATTCTAAATTTATGCGTTCATTTAGCACAACTCATTGCCATTCAAAATGAACAAAAAACAGTAATTCTTACCAAACATATGTAGGCCATGACCCATGAATCACTTGTTTTTAATTGATTTTAACAGTGAGGCTTATGCACTACAATTCATACTGACTCACTCATGCATCTTTTGTATTAATTTTAATAAATTATAAAAAAAAAGGGAAACAGTACATGTGCACAAGGGGACTTCTTAAGTAATTTCGATCAGTATAATTAAACATAGCATTGGCTTACTCTTCAAATCGAAGTTCTGCGGCCCAACTACATCATCGGGTTTAGATGATGGTTTAGATGATTTAAGATGCTCAGCGTCACGGCCAACAGTTTCTGATGCTGTACTACATGTAGATGCCCCATCACTTTGCAGTTCTTCATCCACAGATTCTACATCCAACATGTCTACATCCTGATTGTAATCTGAATCTTGAGATGTAGCTGAGCTCCTTGTTACGTCAGTGGTGCTAACTTCAAGCTCTACCTCAACCTCAGATTTCCGCCTACCCTGCCTACTGCTGGAAACAATGTTCAAGGGTTTTGTGGTTGCCCTATTACCCCAGATTGACTCCATAATATCAGAATTTGGAACAGTTTTTTTATCGTTTCCACTTTTGTTGTTGTGGTCGACCATCGCATAGTACTTTCTTTTTAAGTACTTCAGTTTTTGAATCATGTGCTTCTTGTCTTTATTAATACCCCTTTCTCGAAGCTTACCTACAACTTCTGCGTAAAGCTTAGCGGATGGATTGTCCATTGCCTCCATAATGGCTTCCTCCGCCCGAATTTGGAGAAGCACTCTCTCCTCCTCGGTGCTCCATTCTTCTCGTGCCTCGTTCGGCATTTCCACCGCACCACGATTATAACTATGAAAATTGTCAAGATGACGGCAAGATCTAATAAACAATTATGAAAGTTTTCAAGATGAATTGAAGGCAAGATCTGGTAGTAAACAGTCAGTATCAGTGCTCGACACTTGCAGAACGAAACGAAAGATAATTGTAAACAATGTGTGTCAGGCGCCTTGTTTTGTAGCCACATTCCAGTTTCATTGCTTTTGAACATCACCTTTGCATTGACCCTACCAACAGTTATATTTGGTGCATATGCAAGTGGGCATCTGGTCTAGAAAAATGATGCTCACCACTGATATATTTTTGTTGATGCACGATTCAGCTTGCTTTCAGGGGCGTCCCAAAATTGGCCACCAGGTAGCTGTGACTCCGGCTGACGCTTAAAGGGGAAGTTCACCCTGAAGAAAAGTTTGTTGTAAAAATAGCAGAAAAAATAATAAAAAATATTGGTGAAGGTTTGAGGAAAATCCGTCAATGATTAAGAAAGTTATTAGAATTCAAAGTTTTGAATTTGTGACGTCATATGCGAGCAGCATTCCTACAAGGCGAATGGTAAAAAATATATGAAATGTCATTTTCTCAGAAAATTGAAAATGTTTTTTTACTGTGCCTTTTGTATATCAATAGACAAATCATTTCACACCCGATCATAAATAGAAAACAAAATAAAGTTATCAGGAACCGTACAAAATTTGAAATTCATTGATTTTTTACCATTCGCTATGTAGGAATGCTGCTCGCATATGACGTCACAAATCCAAAACTTTGAATTCTAATAACTTTCTTAATCTTTAACGGATTTTCCTCAAACCTTCACCAATATTTTTTATTATTTTTTCTGCTATTTTTACAACAAACTTTTCTTCAGGGTGAACTTCCCCTTTAATGACCCCCAAGACTTATGCTTTTGATGCATGTACAAGTTGCTTTGCTTGGATAACATTCAACTCGTTTCACTCAGCACCTGCAACATGAAGCAATGATTCTGAATTACAATCTCTCAGCAGTGATTCTATCTCAGATTACACCAAGTCTTTAACAGAATCCATTGTGGATAGTTTTCTAGTAAGGTCGAGGCAGCAACAGAAGAGAAGACAAAAGTACAATATGAAACACAATCAGACAGAATGGAAAAGTAATGACACATCTTCCTTGTCCGTGTGCACATCCAAGAGAACTACCACCAAATGACCTTGTTGAATTTCTTCACAAGCACATCAAGATAATGTGCATGATTTCCTGTATCAGAACATGAAATAGGTTCTCCCTCTCTTTAGAGTGAAGTGGCATGCTGGCAACTTGTATTACTGCAATCAGGTTCTTGTGCACGATGTGTGAAAAGGTGCCTGGGTAACTTACTGCCATCCTGGTTCATGCAAAAACCGAAATAGTCATGCTTATCACATTTCCTGTACCCTTTGCTATTGTTTGTAGTGGCAACTGTAATTTCTAATCCTGAGAATGAAGTTATATTTGGATCTTGCAAGGATTTATGAGGTTGGACTCGCTTTGCACTTGTTGTAGATGATATATCCTGATCCCCTACAGAAAAAATTCTAAGCGAGTCGCTAGCTTGGGGCATAAGCTAGCGACTAGCTTGCTGCAAGCTGGTAGCAAGCATGCAATCTGTGAATTATGCAAATTATAGAGTTTTTATCCAATATAACAATCAAAGAACATGTGCTTGCAAGCTTGTAAGCTAGCAATCTGCAAAGCTTGTAAGCTAGCAATCTGCAAGCTGGCAAGCATGTAAGCTATTTCTTTCTGTTTTTATTAAAACCAACATATTACCAGGGTGAAGTTGTCCTTAAAACCAATTCTTTTGATTCAATCTAATCATTATGCATGCAAAATGGCTATGATACATACCAACAATAAACTCAACCTTTCTCTGATCGAGGACTTGCTTCTCAGGTTCTCCCTCCCACTGACGTGTCCCAGTTGCCACTGACGACCTCATCTCTTCAATGGTGAAAAGTGCATTCATTAAGGCGCAGACCATTTTGGAGGCCTTTGCCGACTGGTTTACCAGTCTTAGTTGTGATCTTAGCTTGTAAGCTAGCAATCCGCAAAGCTTGAGAGCTTGTAAACTAGCAATCTGCAAGCTGGCAAGCATGTAAGCTATTTCTTCTGTTTTTATTAAAACCAACATATTACTAGGGTGAAGTTCCCCTTAAAACCAATTCTTTTGATTCAATCTAATCATTATGCATGCAAAATGGCTATGATACATGTACATACCAACAATAAACTCCACCTTTCTCTGATCGAGGACTTGCTTCTCTGGTTCTCCCTCCAACTGACGTGTCCCAGTTGCCACTGACAACCTCATCTCTTCAATGGTGAAGAGTGCGTTCATTAAGGGGCGCAGACCATTTTTTGAGTCTTTTGCCGACTGGTTTACCAGTCTTAGTTGTGTATCCGTCAGGAACTCTTGTGCCTTTAATCAAATATCTATATGGAATATTTTAACTTTTACAAGTCTGTGTCCAAGAACTTTTTTTGCTGAGTGTATTTCTGGTAATAAATCAAACAGGACAGGGATTGAATAATAAAATAACCATGCTCTACACTCCGATGCTTTCCAGAATTTACTGTGTTCCTTAATACTTCTTGGAAGTCGTGTTATGAAATTTGGGGGCTTAATGTGGGCATGTCTTTTGTCGATTGTTTCAACTAGGCGTGAAATGTAAAAAGGCTGTCTGGAATGAATTGAATCGAACCAGTACTTCAAAAACTTCCTGATTATACCATATAAAACTTGTGCATCCAGTCTATTACTGTCCCATTAACTATGTCTGGCATGTGGAACATATATCACATGTACCACAATTTGACCAAAATTTGGAACCTAACTTTAAAATTAATCACAGATTTAATGAAAAATAATTATGCTTTCATATTGAAATCTCAACCAACTAAATTATACACTATTCGGTTATGTCTCATATCAATGATCTGATATATAGTTTTGAAATATTAAGGAACAAAAGTGGGAAATGTTTTTATAACACCTAGTAGTATGAAGTTTTAAGTGCACATTACTTGTTTTGAAATGGTATAATTTTTTTTCTTAACATATATGACTTGTTAATGTCTGCAATGTTTACAAGTAAGATTTACATACAAGTGTATGGGTCATGTAAGATAAAACAAGAAACTTCAATTAAGCCAAAAAAGACAGATTAAGGAAAAGACAGATATTGAATTTTTTAGGCATGTGATTTTCTTTTTGAAATTGAAATTCAGATACCCCCGCCAAATGAGATTTTGGTATCCTTATTCAAATTGTTTTTCTCACTCGTGCGTGAATGAGGAATAATCTAAGTAATATCAGATGAAACAGGAGATTCTAAGCTTTACATTGGTAGGTCATTTGTCTATTGTATTTGTGATTAAGTTATGATAAATCATCGCTTTAATCTCGATTTTGTTTTTCTGGGATGCACTGTATAATGGAACTGATCCAGTGGATGGAAGTCACAAAATATTGTGAGAAACTACAAAAAAGAAAGCTCTAAAGCTCTTTCCAAAAATACCTGTCAGCTTTTATATTTTGACATACATACAAAAATATATTTTGACATGCATATAAAATCACACACTTGAATGAATATCACAATTAAAGCTAAGTTAAGAATTGTTTGTGCAAGAATGGTCTTAAAAAGGTACATGTATCTTTCAACATTAAAGACACTGATTAACTTTGCAAACAGCAGATTTAAACAATTCTCAGACCAAGATGAAACATGTGTACAAGTACATGTATCAGAACTAAAAAAAACCTGAAAACCATTATTGAGAATAGAAAGCTAAAAATGAAAGGCAAACCCTGATTGTGAGATTTTTATACAGAAGAAATTGTGTGTTTGAGTTATGTATTCACTTATTCTTATTCTTTTTGTTTTTGTTATTGATTGCTCGCCTGGCTGATGCTCACTTTGAATTAATTTTTTCATGGAATTCTCTTGGTGTCAAGCAAGCCACTCCACTTGAGGTCCTGAACTTTTTCAGGATGCATTCTGAAATAGAAAAGAAAGAATTTGATGAAAGTCTTGATGAGCTCCTGGAGGGTGCCTTTTTTCTCAACAAGCGCCATCTGAGTTGTCTCATTGTGATTTTTTCTCCGTCCACTCTTTCCATTTAATCTCATCAGAGTGGTGGTCCTGGATGAGTGTTTGTAATTTTTGCCGGAGTTTCTGTGATCCACATGCCTCACACTTTCTATTGACACAAGATATAGATGGATATAAACCAGTGTGAGGACATAGTGTAGCATTTATTGCATCATATTTGTTCTTGATATCCATGGGGTGACCTTGAAGAGATTTCATCTTGAGGGACTGAAGGAGGAAGCTTACATTTATGCAGTATTCACAAAGGCACTGCATCAGCTTTGTTGCTGACATGGGTTTCATGTTCTTTGGTTTCAGCCTGTAGAAAGCACTGAAGCTGATGGAATTTACAGATTTTCTTCGCAAAAAAGGAGGTATGCCTTCTTCATTGAACACTCCATAACTCTCTTGGGACTATCTGTGGCTGCCCTACATGGCAATTCTCTGGAAATGTCAACTCTTTGGAAGAAAGATCGTACTTGGTCCTTGACACCAAGCAAAACATCCGTTACAGGATTTTCGCGAGGCCAAACGGAAGACGCAATTACTCTGTTTTTCTCATGAAAGTGGTGAATATTTTCCCGGTATCACTATTAACATAAACGTAATGTGGCTATGTGAAGTTTATTTGTGTATCAACTATTCATGATTAAGTGGGATTGATTTTTTCATGTCACATTTTTGGTGTCCAAAATAGCAGCCAAACATTAGAAATGGGTCTAGAATTTTTTATTTTTTTTACGTTTGATCTGGAAGTTATCTTATGTATATCTGCTAGTTGTATAGTTCCTCAGGAGGAAAAGGTTTTTGCTCTAAGGAGTGCAGTATTTTAAAAACACAAGGAATATTGATTGTCTTTAAAATCTCTCCAGTATCAGAAAAATACACATATGTATTCACTTATTCTTATTAGGTGGTCTGTCTTTGACAGATCACCTCTTAATTTTGTCAGAATTTTCTTTTTATTTCTTTCTTACTTTATTTATTTCTTTATTTTTACGGATTTTCTTGTCGCCAAGATATTTCAAAATGGACTTTATCAATTTCATTGAATTTCATGTCATTTTGAATTAGAAAATACTTTCCCTTATCCAATCAGATAATGAATTCATCCATAAAACTTCCAATTTACAAACAATCCATTGCATTTATTCAAATCTATTATAATCCATTAAACACTGAATATCAAATAAGATTTTCAATTCAAATACTGTAAGTATACCATACTTACGCAATTATATTAATTGATATTAATATTGATTGTAATGAAATGGATATCCATCAATTATTTATTATTTACATTATGAAATAGTTATACAATACATGCAACGTCAAACCTGTCTTAAGCCCCTTTTACACCTTCACGGATGCAACGCGGATCATCACGAATCTCAGTCCGTGATGATCCGGGGTGCCAAATTTGTATTTTCCTAGCATTTCCGGAGTGAAAACGGAGTTAACTAGTTATTAACACGGATATGTACGAAAAAGTACCAAGTCTACAAGGATAGGCAGGGTAGCAATAGGGATCCTGTTTAATATGCTCCTGTAGCCAACACGGAATACCCAAATAATCACAAGTGTTACTGGTTCTTTACACGGACCTTCACAGTTCCTCACATTCTGTACTGGGATATATCTTGCTAGAATGAAGTTTCATCCCTTTTTGCAGCATCTGGAACATGCTCATGCTTGGTTATGAATATTGACTATTGTTTATGTACCCAAACAATACAAACATTTGACCTCGGATAAAGCCAAAATCAACAAGGATCACCCAGTTCTTACAAGGAGCCTCCCACATGCATTCAGTAGCTACACGAATGTACACTCCAGGATGAAAAATTGAACATGTTCAATTTTTCTCCCGAACATGCCGGTACATCAAGGATGGCACCAGACGACCAGCCGGAGTGTACACGGTAGTCCCGGACTCTACACGGATGACCCCGGATTGACAATCCGGAATGATCCGTGTTGCTTCCGTGAAGATGTAAAAGGGGCTTTAGCAACCATTTGTCTAACAACCTGAGACGGTATTCTGAACATTGTCTTTTCTCCATATTTTATCTTTTCTCAGACATATAACAAAATCGGTATTCAGGTGGATGTCATTAAATTGTCACAAAAATTGTCATAAGTTTTGCCTCTTCTTTTTAACGCGCACCGAAAATATGCAGCTTTAAATGCGCCTAATCCTTTTATAAAAGCAAAAGATATGACAAAATTTATGACAAAAAAATACCAGTCATTAATTTTGTCGCATCTTTTAGTATCAAATATCCCAATACCCTACCGATTAAATGTCAAATATATAATTATATCATTTAGATTAGATTGTGGTATTAGTTTCACTCATCATCCATGACAATTTTTAAAATTATTTTTTTCATGCTACAATTAGTTAGGCCCTCATATTAATTCCTCCTTTTTCCTCTGTTTTTTTCATTTTTTGTTTCTCTTATGAAATCCTTCACAGGTCCCTGTATCTCTTTATAATTAAGTGCATCAAGTATACGCCTAGTTGCGTGAAGCCAGCAACTGTTTAGGATATACACCTACCTGCCACAGAGCCTTCCTATTAACTAGAAGGGCTCCCACTGGGATCTAATGATGATTTTGATTAATTTGCTACCAAAAAGATGGGCAGAAACTTAGAGAGATATGACAAAGAAAAGACAAAATTCAGAATACTTATTTGTGTCAATCATAGCGTTGTCATATCTCAGGGAGAAATGACAATAGTTATACAGGTTACAAAATACCACCCCTGATTACAATACCCACTGAAAATTCCCCACACAAATTATTCTCATATAGACCCTATGTATAATGGCCACCTCCCGAATACACCAAGTGACAAATGTGTATCTCTGTCAATTTCTCACTGTCTATCATATAAAGCCAGCAAAATCCAATTAATTGTAAATTCATTTGTAAAATTTGTGATGATGCCATCATATCTCATTAATAATGACTCACAATACACAATTGACTATTGTACAGTAATTTTTTTTCATTATTAACAAAATTCCAATAACAATTGTAAAATTATCATGTGACATTTAAAAAGTGTCAAAATCCATAAATTATAAGGTCTTGTTAAATATTTTTCATAACTTGTCTACTTGTAGTGATGTGTAAGAATATATGTTCAATAAATACAAAATGTCTAACCTATCAATAATGATAACCTATGTAAAATGACCAACTTGCTATTGTTCAGTGGCTGCAATAGACAGGTTTGACTGTACGCTGTAAATTAACATTACTATTGCAATACATTAAATGACAATTATATTACAGTGGCAACACCAACTTTTGAAAGTAAAAGAGCAATAAAAAACAGGACAAAATCTTAAAAATTAAATTTTTTTGAATAACTCTAAAAAACATAGCAACAGAGAGGAAACAAGAGAGCTTTCAATACATGTACATACAAAACAGAACACAAACATTGAGCCCTGGTTCATGAAATAATTGACATGACTCAGGCTTACTACAAATATTTATTATATATCATCTTAAATTACTGTCTTTCATATACCTGACCAACACGTCCTTCAAAAGTTATACGTCGCTTCTTCGGACTGTCTTTAATATCTGACAAAAGAACCACTGGAGGGTTCAAAAATTGGTCTACTACATCTTTTTCCACTTCGAACGCCTTTGTTACCGGGAAAAACTACAAATAAATACACAAAACAAATTTACATTATTGATAAAAGAATTAAAATATTAGAACAAAAAACATTTAACATGTTGGTTATTTATATAATCAATATAGAAATATATTAATGTACAAAACATCTTTAAAATAATAATACTTGTACATTTACTCAACTTTATCATAGCTATAGCTCACTCTCCACAACATTAAATTATTTAAACCAATTCATTTACACACACACATCCACACATCCAACCACAGAAACAATCAAATATGCAAATGCAATAGAAAAAAAAACTTTATCACATCACTTATTAAAACCATTTTGGAAAATCCCATTTCACACAAATAACATAATTCCAGCAAATACATAGGCCAATTTAATATAACATTTCAATTTCAGTTCCCAAACATTTGTTTAAAAAAAAGCCCACCCTCTTCACAACAATACATCCAATAAATAAATTGTAATAGTTTCAACTCAAACAAAACAATAAGTTTCTTACCCATTTAATTTACCTAAAAAATATTCAAACTTTTAAAGATTCATTTAAAAAATTAACATAAAATAACACATCCATAAAATATTAAAAAAAACATTCCACTACCGATCATGTTTAACTTAAATTACAACCTTTTAACCCATAGAAGTACAGTGTCTCCTTTTAGAGACAGTTTTCAGTTTCTCTTCATTCTTACTAATAGCAAATACACATGATATATGATCAGAAACAGAAAAATGTACTGAACACTTTTATAACACCCTCAATACCATACCAGGGGGGGGGGGGCACTCGACCAAAAAAGTGGTAGAGGTGTGCCGCGAGCGAGACAAAAAACAGGGGCCTTAGAGCGGGCTTATTGTAAAAACGAGGGTCCTCGGACAGGCTTGTGAACTACAATTTTGTGAAAAACAGGCTCCTTGGAACGCATCGCCACATGTGAGTACATGAGTATGCACCCCTATGGAACAGGTAGGCGTGCAGCTAGAGTGGCCTCCGCCAGGTGCACTCGCGCAAAGACGATGATCTGACAGCGCTCAGCGGCCGCTTTTCACCAAAACTGCAGCAGATCGATGTGAACGGAACAGCGTAACAAAAAATATGCGAAGCGTTGGAGCACAATTTTTCTTTCTTTTTTCTCCATAAGACAAAAATGCTATGCCTTGGAACGGAAATTTGGGTGTGAAAATAGGGGTCCTCTCCGCGGCACATACCCACTATGCACTATATACTGAATGCCCCCCCCCCCGAACATACCGCATGCCATTCACAAGTAAAAGCCTGTTTACTTATGGTAATCATTACTGGTATGTTTTATAAATTGGCAATGCCATAAACAACGAAATCATCATTGTTTAAAAATGCAATTTGTCAACTTTCAGCAAAACACTTCTATATCACTATTTCAACTCATGTTATGTCCATATTTATTTTTTTCAAAGTATAAAATTGATCGAAAATTTATGATTGTTGCCAATTTCAAGAACCAAAGCAAATTAAATGTAATCTTTAGAAAGATTTGTACTTCTATGGGTTGAAATTATTTCATACATATTTTACCTTCAATATTAAACTATGAAAACAACACCACACATAAACTAACATCACCAAAACACAATTTTGCTTTTTTTACTGAACAAAATACGCACAATTACTTGTCAAGTTTCAAAACAATTGATAATTCTTTCAGAATCAATACTACTAAAAAAAATAAAATTATAAATCAATTAAAAACATACCATGCTATTGCCGCCAATACTGATCTTGTTGAGCATTTTGTCCATCGTTCCACCTCTAATAGAAAAATAGCTACCGACCTTCAAGCTCAGATATTGGCCAATATCCTATAAGAAAAAAACGATTAAATATCTCATTCATAATATGTATAGAATAACTTACTAAAATTTATTCATAATTCTTACATACTGTAACAACCGATTAACAATCTGCATTAAAATATTCATGATACACCGAGAAATGCTCTCATTATTGATTGAATATTTAAAAAACTAGGTCTATATAACTCTACATAATACATAAATTTAAAACAACACAATTTCAGAAGTTCTTTCGTAGGGTCTAAATGAATAGTCAGAAAAATAACATTATAATCTACTCACTGATTACATAACCTTTTTGACTTTGACTTCCAAACCATCAAATCATTATCACTAGGCCTACTCACTGGATAATAGTCTGGTCTGTTAATGAATTTATGTCGACACCATAGACAAAAGCATAAATTTTTCTCCAGACCTTTGTATATATATCAGGATTAAAAATTAGGTATGCGCCAAAAAATCTTTTTACAGGAACAGAGCAAAAATGGGGCAAAATTTCAAAATTAATAAATTTAAAGTGGTCTGATAAATAGACTAATGCTAGTGCAAATCTCGATAGCACTGCATTATTTTACATTCACTTAGTTCTTGAGTTCAGACCATTTTGGAAGAGACATTCCATTAGTTCTGAAATCTTAATGCACTCATCTGAATTAACATAAATAAACTAAAAGGGTGGTAGTGAAGGGAAGGGGGTTCTTCAGCTTCACCATAATCATACCATCTCATTTTGTTTCCTCATGCTCTCTTTGTGATATTTCTTCTTAATTTATGAAAAGTTCAATTGTTATTAAAACTAGATTTAGTGTTAAAGGGGAAAATCACCCTGACAAAAAGTTTATTGTAAAAATAGCAGAAAAAATAATAAAAAATATTGCCAAAGGTTTGAGAAAAGTTCATCAAATAAATAAAAAGTTATTAGAATTTCAATTATATGATTTGTGACGTCATTTGCAAGCAACATTCCTACATAGCGAATGGTAAAAAAATCAATGAAATTTCATTTTGTCACAAAATTGAAAATGGTTCTCATTGTACCTTTTGTATATCAATACACAAATCATTTCACACCCAATCATGAATAAAAAACAAAATTAACTCTTCAGGAACCATACAAAATTTGAAATTCATTTTATATTACATAACGCATCAGGCAGCTGTTCGTTTATAACATCACAAATCCAAAACTTTAAACTATAATAACCGATAGTTGAACGCATTTCTGAACACAAGCGCGATGTTCAGTTACAGCGAACCGACACATCCGCAGTGGCAGAACATGCTTGGGAGAAGCAACACTACCCAGATTGGGAGGGTGTACATTGCATTGCCAAAGAAAGACATTGGTATACACGCAAGATTAAGGAGGCTATTAGTATACGTCTTTGTCCTAACAACTTCAACAGAGACAGCGGGATCGACATCCCCAATTTCTGGATGCGACCCATCCGACAGCACAATACCCCCTTACCTGGCAGTGCACGCCGACCCGATCATTCCCGGCCCCAATGGAGGGACCGCTCAGCTAGTCAACCTCCGCCCACAGGAAACTAGCGAACCCGCCAATTTTTGTCTCAATTGCATATTGCCAACCCACGGCGTATTTGCATATACCCCCGGCTTATTTCCATAACTCCTGACCAATCACACAACGGATCAGTGCCCACCTATTGTTCTCGCGTTTCTCCGTACGGTCTTGCAGATTAGTATAAATAGAGTACGATATCGGATAAATCTCTGTCACTTGATAAAGAGTTACAGCGGCACTCGAAAGCTCGTGAACTTGTAAGCTAGTGAACACTTTTTGCGAGAGTCATCGCAATTTCCTAGAAAGCCAGTGAACACTTTTGCGAGAGTGATCACAAATTTCCTTGTTGACCATAGTAGATTGCGAGACAAATGAATACCCTCTAGCGATCATAATAACTTTGTTACTCTTTAACGGATTTTCCTGAAACCTTCACCAATATTTTTTACTATTTTTCTGCTATTTTAACAACAGAGTTTTCTTCAGGGTGAACTTCCCCTTTAAATGGGCAATCATATTTATACGCTTTGTCAATCAGCCATATCAAAATAAAAAATTTAATAATCAATTGGCTCACAAAATAATGTTGCCTTCTCATTGTTTTCTACTCATGAAAGAATAGGAATAAAAGATGAAAACAGGGGCAGCAATCCTGGGGGAAAGCAAAAGGCACAATGCAACCCACTATTTCAAGCACTGAAAAGTGCCCTTTAAATGCAAGAAAAATGCCTGCTCACGAAGGTATACTGTAGTCTGTACCCCTTTCATCTGACAAAGATCTGTTTTGTTATTACACAGTCACAGTACCATACGTACCCTTTGTCATATACAGACGACCCGTGTTGTACATGTTACCAAGTGCCCTTTTTCGTATAACTGCAAATTAAAAAAAAAAGTGTCCCCCCCCCCTATCGAATATGTTCAAACCCCTTTCACATGACAAGAATCTGTTTATTACCATGTGTACTTTCTTGAATCATTGCCCCCTTTACCCCAGAAAAGTACCCCTTAAAAACGTATTCTGTGTCCTTTTCACCTGAACTTGAAGACCCGTAATGGAGCAAGTGCCCTCTGCCTGGCTTTGCCTTCTAGTTTCTAAAAGTAATGAGTGTGCTTTATGAAATCATTGCCCATTTCTACCCAAAAAGTGCCCCTTAAGAAAATATTCTGTGCCCATTTCACCTGAGATTGAGAATAACCCATTTTATTATGCCACCAGCAAATACCCCTTTGCCTTCTTATAGGTGCCCTTTTTCATGTCAGTCACCCTTTTTGCCATAATGCCATGTAACATTAGACAGTAGATATAACATTACATATACCCAGTTGTTGTGTATCCGGACAGGTTGTGTGTCCGGACGATCAATTTTAGAATGTCCTTTTGGAAAATTTACCAGCAAAGTTTCATCAATTTTTAGTACAAAATGTTAAGAAATATTAGGCTATAAAGAACAAAATAGAAAATGATTACAAGTAATATTGGCATTCTCATACTTTATGTCCCAACAAACTTACCATTCAAAACAATAACTTTCTCCGTCGTCCCAAATTATTGAAAGTAGTTCCGGCGCAATGTTTACGTTTTAGCTAGCTTCAAAGTGAACTTCAGCCAACTTGATTAGATGCGTGGAACGCGCATTAAGACAGTTGACAGTTGGCTACGAATCCAGGATCATCTCTCTTATTTATACTCATACTTTATGTCCCAACAAAGAAATTTCACTGTGCACGCCTATGGTGCGCGTTATGTCTACTATAGTGTGCATGGAGGTGGGGGACATAAAGTATGAATATATTAACCCTATCTATGCGGGGGGGGCCTCGGAAGCCCCCCCCTCAACAAATCATGCAATATTTTCGTCGTGCGAAATTCTTTGACCGCGCCACTCGCTAACTCTTTACTTTCAAGTCTTACGCAACTTTTGAGACCAATTTTGCGTCACCCGGAGGCGTGATTCCAAAATTACGCAACATTGTGTAAGTGCCTGTCAGACCGAAAATGGCTCAAAAACGTGATTTTGTGTACAAAATCAATGCAAATTGTGTTTTCAACCCAAATTCATAAATGTATCATTATTTTTAGTTTTGCTAGTCTAAATGTATTCATTTTATGCTTTTTATGATCACAGAAGAGTACCCAACAAATTTCATTGAAAAACAATGGAAAACAAAAGGTCAAAAAAACATAGAAATACATAATTGCAAAAAACAACACAATACATAACAAAATGATTTGATATAACAATTTTTTTCATGTACACTTGCTAAGGACACCACAAAGAGTTTCTATACCCAAAATTAGTACATTTGGAGCTTTATTTAGGGAGTTAAAAGAAAAAGTATGATTTCGCATACTAATTACGCATAAATTAGCATAATCACTTAATAGCAATTCGCATAAAATAAGTTACTATACAATATTCTAGATTATGTCCCAAGCAACCCGCGTGCCAATTTTCAGCGCAATCGTGCAGTCGACGGCCGAGATCTTAGGGGGGGGGCCTCCCCGGCCATAGGAACTCCCAAAATACCCCAGCCTAGATAAGGTTAAGAGAGATCAAATTTGGTTTTCAGGTTTAGCCATCAAGAGTAATAAATGAATGCGCATAGTGTGAATGATGGGCCGGGGTAAGGGACATAAAGTATAAGTATATTTAGAGAGTTCAAGGATTTTGTTATCAAGGTTAATCAATCAATCATTTTGAGATCTCATGATACTAACTGTCAAACTGAAATCGTGTTAGGAAGACGGTAAATGCGGCTTGAATTAAAAAACAAGGGTAAAATGGGGTTTATGATATGCACGTGCTGATTACAGCAAATAAATTTAGCAAAAGGTGAAGGACATAAAGTATGAGTATATTAAGAGAGAAAAAGTTTTGTTTTCAAGGTTTAGCCAACAGGATTAAATGCGCACAACGCACATAGTCTAAATGAGGGTGGGGGACATAAAATATGAATATATTAAGAAAGATGAAGATTGGCTTTCAAGGTTAATGAAGCGTTTTGAGATCTCATGAATATACGTGGTTAGCTGTCAAGCTGAAATCATATTAGGAAGATGGTAAGTGCGGCTTCAATTAAAAAACAAGGGGAAAATAGGTTTTTAATATACACGTTCAAATTACAACATATGAATTCATCAAAAGGTGGGGGACATAAAGTATGAGTATATCAAGAGAGATGAAGTTTTGTTTTCAACATTTAGCCAAAAAGGTAAAATGCGCAAAACAAGCATAGTGTGAATGGGGGTGGGAGACATAAAGTATGAGTATATTAAGAGAGATGAAGTTTTGTTTTCAAGGTTTAGCCATCAAGATTAAATGCGCAAAACAAGCATAATGTAAAAAGATGAAGTTCTCTTTTCAAGCTTCAGCCAACAAAATTAAATGCGCAGAACAAGCATAGTGTGAATTGGGGTGGGGACATAAAGTATGAGTATATAAAAAGAGATGAAGTTTTCTTTTCAAGGTTTAGCCAACAAGATTAAATGCGCGGAACGCACATAGTGTGAATGGGGTGGGGGACATAAAGTATGACTATTAAGAGAGATGAAGTTTTGTTTTCAAGGTTTAGCCAACAAGATTAAATGCACGGAACAAGCATAACATACAGAGATGAAGTTCTGTTTTCAAAGTTTAGCCAACAAAATTAAATGGGCAAAACAAGCATAGTGTGAATGGGGGTGGGGGACATAAAGTATGAGTATATTAAGACAGATGAAGGAATTTGGTATCAAGGTTTCCCTATCCAACAGAGTTAAAAGGAAGTGGGGGACTTAAAGTATGACTATATTAAGAAGATGGTTGGCTTTCAACTCAAGGTTAATAAATCGTTTTGAGATCTCATGAATTTACATGGCTAGCTGTCAAGTTGAAATCGTATTTGGAAGGACAAGGTATATAAGTGCATGGACCTACAGATCCATGATAAGTGCGACTTGACTTTAAAAAAAAACAACAGGCAAGTAAGCTTCCACGTATGAATTTCGCCCACATATAAATATGATAAGTGACGAGGTTATGATAAGTGACAAGGTTTTGAACAAAATGGTAAGGAACTGAGATCGAAAATCTGTTAGTGTTGAGAGAGACATAAAGTATGGGAATGCCCCAACATTTCATATTTTTAATGTAATCCACAGACAAAAACAAGGCTTCAAAAGATAAAATGTCCGGACACCCGACCACCCATCCTACCGGTGTAGCCTAGCCCTAGCCGGGCCTAGGCCTAGGCAACGACGCATCAAGCCAGGGCCAGGCCGAAAGCTTATTTGAACACAGATAACGCACATCTACCTTAGATTGCAGAAGGATGGGGGGTTGGGTGTCCGGACACTTTATCTTTAATACTTACGTCATCTTTTGAGAGATTGTTGATATAAATCTCTACAATTGTCGTCGGTAACTCCTTACAAATTACTTTCGAACAGAGGAAAGTCTTCTCTCCTTTAGACATCTCTGCAAACGTTTCAAGGAGATAAAAACTCCTTCGTTGGAAATTACTTGGAAAACTTGAAGAAGTCGCCATTTTGCCTTGGTTGCACAATGTCATATACGATAGTAGGTACAATTAGTACAATAGGTATACGGTACGATTCTCGACCGATATCAAGACAACTGGGGTGGTATTCTGACATCCATTTTATCTCAGATAAAATAAAATATTTTATCTCCGTTAAAATCAGTGAGATAAAATATTCTTAAATCTCTCCGAATTAGTATTCTGAAAACCAATTTATCTTTATTTTATTTTCGAAAGATACACCTACTTTTCAAACAACATCCAATGAGAAACGCTCTTTTTAGCACTCTCGTCTTGTCCAACCAATAAAAATCCACCGGCAAAGCAGCGAGATTGCGTCAATTTATTGAATTCAAATGCGCCTGCGCTATACGCTAGCGCGTCTTAACAAAGATTTCTTTTAGAAATAATCACAATAATCTCATCTTATTTTCGATGTCAATATCGCATTATTCAAGCATCACTTCAAACACAATATAAGTTAAGAAAAGTATCATTAAATAATTCCTAATTGTACAATAAGTCTGTTTATTTGTCACTGTATCTAGTATGTATCTACACATTAAATCTGTTTGATATCTTATATACCCAGTTGTTGAGTATCCGGACGGGTTGTGAGTCCGGACGATCAATTTTACAATGTCATTTAGAAAAATTTACCAGCGAAATTTCATCAATTTTTAGTACAAAATGTTCCAAAATATTATAAAGAACAAAATAGATAATGATTACAATTAATGAATTCATATTTTTAGTGTAATCCACTGACAAAAAAACTTAAAAACGATAAGTGTCCGACTATCCGGACACCCGACCCCCATCCTACTGTGTATTTATCTATCAATCCAAAATATATCTATTTTCTATCTGTCTGTCTATTAATCCATCTATACCTATCTGTCTATCTGTGTATGTATCTATCTGTCTCTAAATTTATGTGTTTATCAAATATGATATCATAATAACCGTTATCATCACAAACATATTTGTCACTATCTCTATCTTTTTATCCATTTATCTGTCAATGAAATATAATTATCTCTTTGAATAATTATGTACATGTATGTTTATCTATCAATTCATCTATCGTGTCTTCTCTCTATCTACTTCTTTTTCATCTATCAACCGATCCATATATCTATATATTCATCTATCTGCCTCTTGTATATCTGTCTACCATCACATCTCCTGCTACTATCTCATCTCGTACCATCTCACATCTCATCTTTCTCTTACCAAACTTGCATCTCATTCTGTCACGCACCCAGGGTTCCATTTCCATCAATCTATCTGCCTGTCTCTATATATCTTTATATATGTATATATATATAATCATCTATCTTGTATGTATCTGTTTTAGTGCTGCAGCCGAACCGCCGAACCGAACGGAAGTTCGCCGAACTTGGCACTTCCGAACCGAACCGAACCGAACTCAAAGGCCTGGTTCGGAAGTTCGGTAAAAAAAAAGTATGTTTGTATGCAATGCGTGAATGCGATGACTACATAGATTTAAGTATAAAATCAATAAAATATATATTGGTTAGTGATTGTGCACAAAGAGAATTCCACTCAATATATTTTTAAAATCCACTATGATAGCTCCCATCTTGTCTTTGATTGAACTGTTATCAACTTAAGAATATTTTATTAACATAAATATATTTTTTCTTGATAAAATGAGGGGGCATTTTGAAGCTAAACTCGGTATAAAAGTGTGGTGTAATTACGTATTGCCGTAATCGATCGTGATCGTAATCGGACCTAATCATTTTGTATTTAATAAAGAAAAAGAACGAGACATAAATTCATTCCTCGTAAATGACAAAGTATGACAGTTTCGGTCTCGTGTTTGATTAAATTTTTATCATTTTCAATTTTTTATTAACATGAATAGGCCTGGGAGTAAACATCGATTGATCGAATGGTTCGATTGGCATGCCGCCAATCACCAATCGATTAGCAAAATTTACACTAATCGAATGTTCGGCAGATCCCGATTATGACGTTGGGATACCTCTAATACCCAAGTAATAAAAATAAAATGACAAGAAAACAATGATGACAGCTGTTTTTTACAGGTTTAAAAATGATGTTACCGAGGTAATGTTTCAAAAATTATCAATGATTGTATCACATTCACAGTTACATACCAACATGATAGCGCTCCGAAAATGTTAATCCCACCCGACCTTGCCCTCATACACAAAATAAGTCATTGTGTGCGTGCACAATAATAAGTAAACACATAACCAGCTCACTTGAGCTGATTGGACCTTCGGATAGCCAATGAAACTTTGGGAAACAAAGAAGCGGAAGGCATGTGGTTCCCTTATCAGGAAAGGTCATGACTTCAGAAATGAATTGACCCCTCCCCCATCTGTGTGTGTGTGTGCGTGTGAGGGAAAGAGAGAGGGAAGGATAGGGGGTGGGAGCCGGAGAATTTCTTTCATGTTTCAGAACAATGCAACCTTTTTTATATCCCCCTCAACCAATGAAAACTACATTCCAACACGCGCCCGCCTTCACCAGTACTTTCTCGACTAGTCTCCAAAAATAGACCCAGTTATACATGTAGGTTCAAATGATAAAAAAAATCGTTATTTTGAAAGGTATTTCACATGAAATATTTTTTTTTAATACATGTGTAGCATCGTGGGCAGTGCCACAAGTGGAGGCGGGGACATGGTGTGGGCAAGGGATGAAAATTTTCAAGTGAAATGCTCCACCTTGGCTCAGTCTCAAAGAATATACTTCATGAATGAGTTGTTTACGTCTTTGGACTCGGCGGGGCTGATTCATTTATATGCAGGGGTGTGGCACTTGGAGGGATGAATGCATAATACCAGGGTACCAGTATTAATTTAGGAAAGATTTTCATTGGGGAAATAAACTGAAAGATTTAATCTCATTTCATGAAGTTTCTTTTGATATAAAAAAATCATGGAGAAGGGGGAAAAGGGCCTCATTTATGCTAAACATGTGACTTTGATGGAGATTTCTTCATGGGGGGGGGGGGGAGGGGTCACCATAAAGTAGGACAACTATTGTGACTTAAAAAACGTAATTCCCGACGAACAATCGAATCATTCAATTATTTTTCCAGGAAATAATCGAATGGTAATAATGACAATCGTCCCAGGCCTAAACATGAATATATTTTTTCCTTATAAAATGTGGGGAAATTTTAAGCTTAACTCAGTTAAAAAGTGTAGTTGAATTACGTATTGCTGTAATCGGATGTACATTTAATTGAAAAGACATAAATTAATTCCTTGTGACTGACAAAGTAATGGTAAAGTATATTCCACCTTCTGAAATTTCCATATTAATATAAAAGATAAATAAATAAGAGATGAAGGAATGAGGGTGAAAAAAACAAAAAAGATAAAAATTCAAACCAAATCAACGCATGTTCCCTGATCGATGTTCCGGAAATGGTTGGTAAGGAAAGTTGAAACAGGAAGTCCAAACAACCTGCTCTCGGTCGCTATTATACAGGTAAAATTCGTATTTCAAACTTGAAACGTTTTTCCATTGTCAATATTTTCTTAAAAGTGGTTAAATCTGGCCAATTACTGAGAATGAAATGATAAATTATCAGTTCCGTCTTAGTTCTGACGATCAACGCCGAGTGATTTCACAACACTAAAATATGCAGTACAGTCCCATGTACTCATTTTCGTGTTAGAAATATGTTTGAAGTCACGTAGCGTCGATCTTTCTGGACCAAGAATGGACTGGTATTTATCTTTTTAAAGTAATTCATTGACCAGATTTTACCACTTTTCAGAAAATAGGGACTTTCTAAAACACTCGTATTCTTTGGAATGTGAATTTTACCGGTATAATAACAGTTGAGTGGAGGTTGTTTGTCTACTATTTCGACATTCCCGATCAACACTTTCCAATTTGAGAAGCTGCGTTGGCAATGACATCATAATCGATCATGATCATAACTACATGAAATAATCGTGAAAAATATATTCTGATCTTTGTAATTCTGTTTCTGTCCTGATTCTCTCGTTATCAATATTTTTTTCTTTTGATTTTTTTTATTTTCATTTTAAAAATGAAAGTAGAAATGACTTATTTTTTGTTAATTAAAACAAAAGAAAGTTCAACAATTATCTTAACTATTCTTTTTAGAAACAAAATTTATTATTAATACATGACGGATCATGCACGAGATTACTTGTTTGTAGGTCGGCGGTCTTTATTTTTTATGTGTTAAATTTAATTTGGCATTTATTGCCGAACCCGAACCGAACCAAAGTTCGGAAAAAAATTGCCGAACCCTGCCGAACCGAACCGAACCCGAACATGCCGCCTGACTTGCAGCACTAATCTGTTTGAAGATGTATGTCTGACGATTGTCATCACCACATCAATAATCACATTTAGCAATGGTCAAAACTAATTCTTGGGATGTCTACGATCAAGATTATCAATGTATCTAAATGATTTATTTCATACATTAGGCGACACTGAATGACAAATCATGACAGACCACCTAATTCGTCCGCATGACGAATTAAATTCTAGTTCTTTTTGTTTTTGTTATTTAATGCTCCCCTGGGTGATGCACAATTTGAATTAATTTTTACATGGAATTCTCTTGGTGTCAAGCAAGCCACTCCACTTGAGGTCCTGAACTTTTTCAGGATGCATTCTGAAATAGAAAAGAAAGAATTTTCATTTGTTAGTGGAAGTATTACTATTATTTTTATTGTTGCTACTGCAGTAATTATTATGAAAGGGATTGGATATAGACACTAAGTGAAACTTGACAATTCAAATACATTTATTTAACATGTAAACCAACCCTGTTGAAGACATCCAACATTGTGACATTGATGGGGAAAGTCCACCCTGATGTCAAGTGTGTTTTCATCAAAGGATGATGAAATATATTAAAGAAGGTGTGATAAAAATCTATCAAAGAATAATAGAGTTATGGATCGTTAAAATCCTAAAGTACTTTTACGTCACATATGAGCAGCTCTCCTAATAATTTTATACATGAATGTGTATATGAAAGAAAACAATGAACTTCAGTGCAGACTTCCAATTTCACTTGAGACAAAAGTTTAATGTACAAGTTCATTCATTATTTTCTTCTCGACAATCTCCTTTGCGACACAATCTGTGAAGAAGGTTGTACTCCTCTTCACCAACTCGTCCCATCTCTCTTCGTCAGCATACACACGAACTGTCATCTGCCCCTTCCTAGAGTATACAAAAAAGTCACAGTATCTTGTCTTTGTTACACCCATTTCCAACTGGACTTGGGAGTAGTAGGGATGATTTTCCTTCAGATCAATTTTCCCATCCTTCCTTATCAGGTAAGGTACATTGTCTGCTGTTGGCAGAATTCAACGGATGGGTCAATTTCATGCAAGTAAACTTCACCGAGCCATCCCGATGCAAAGTATGAATACGACTTTCTATCTTTATAATCAGACTCCAGTCTCGAGCGCAAGTCTACATTGTCTATACTCTGAAGGTATTTCCCAATGTCAAAGGCCATTGTCTGAGGCCATTTGGTGATCCCATCTTTTTCACCAATCCAATTTTCTAACGAGTTGGGGTCGGGCTATGAACCAGTTGGTACTTCCAGGAGGTCAGCATATGCTGTCGTCCTCTCCGCCGCAGCTTCGGCCGGAGAGGTGACTACCGGAGCGAGGTGTGGCGAAACTTTGGCAGCAAAGACCAGCGCTACTAGCTCTTCCTTCCGACGCGAAACTGGCAGGTTTCTCTCCCTCACAAAGTTCTTCATTTGCTGCATATTCCAAAGCCTAATCTCATCAATAGACAAGTGCGATTCTTCATCCATATTTTCACAACATCAGCGCAAAAAAGTATGAACACCGTAAGAAAATAAAAAATATCGTAGCGGACGTGTAGCAAGGAAAAATCTTCATAGACTTTACACGCACCGCGCTTACGTAAAAATTCCCCTGCACACGACCCGCTGGAGAGTATGTACAGTTGACCCCTGACCCAGTGACGTCATACATCTCCGATCGCTAAATAGAAAACCCCTTATTAAAGCTAAGTTAAGAAATGTTTGTGCAAGAATGGTCTTAAAAAGGTATCTTTCAGCATTAAAGGCACTGAGTTTAAGGTTTAAAGGTTTTATTAGAATATCCACATATCGCAGCCATTTAGACTCAATTGCATTGGATTTACAAAATATAACAATAAAATGATAACATGGTATAGCAATCGAACATTATAAATATATTATTTACAAATAAAAATACAAACACTTTGGGTGACTTGACAGAAGGACAGGATGACCAGAGTGTAGGAATAAAGGGAAAGGGGGATACAATAGAGTAGGGAAAGAGGATGGGGGAAGATGAAGACAGAAGAAAAGAGTATGAGTACTCCACAGATGTAATTCTTATTTAAATTGAGAAGAGTACATCTATATCAAAATATGTAAATTAAAAGTGTCAGCAAACCCCCTCCTCACATGAGTGTATTGAATCGTATATGGTATATACAGGATTATGACTAACATTGCAAACAGCAGATTTAAACGATTCTCAGACCAAGATGAAACATGTGTACAAATACATGTATCAGAAATAAAAAAAACCCCGAAAACCATTATTGAGAATAAAAAGCTAAAAATGAAAGACAAACCCTGATTGTGAGATTTTTTATACACAAGAAATTGTGTGTTTGAGTTATATGTACATGTATTCACTTATTCTTATTCTTTTTGTTTTTGTTATTTATTGCTCGCCTGGCTGATGCACACTTTGAATTATTTTTTCCATGGAATTCTCTTGGTGTCAAGCAAGCCACTACACTTGAGGTCCTGAACTTTTTCAGGATGCTTTCTGAAATAGAAAAGAAAGAATTTTCATTTGTTAGTGGAAATATTACTATTATTTTTATTGTTGCTACTGCAGTAATTATTATGAAAGGGATTGGATATAGACACTAAGTGAAACTTGACAATTCAAATACATTTATTTAACATGTAATCCAACCCTGTTGAAGACATCCAACATTGTGACATTGATGGGGAAAGTCCACCCTGATGTCAAGTGTGTTTTCATCAAAGGATGATGAAATATATTAAAGAAGGTGTGATAAAAATCTATCAAAGAATAATAGAGTTATGGATTGTTAAAATCCTAAAGTTCTTAAGTTACATATGAGCAGCTCTCCTAATAATTTTATACATGTGTATATGAAAGAAAACAAACTTCAGTGCAGACTTCCAATTTCACTTCAGACAAAAGTTTAATGTACAGACTGACACACAAATGTAAAAAAAGTTTGTGTCTTGACTTTAGGCAATACATGGATTCCATTAACCTAAGGGGTTTTCTTGTGATTAGAAATGCTACAGCTATCTAAAACATGTACATGAACCTTTCAGATACCAGCCATGATAAAAAAAATCTTCATCTCAATATTGTTAACTACCTTTTATCTCCACCAATAGCTCCGGATCAAGGGGCACAGTTGCATCAGGTGTGGCCTTGTTGGCGGCCACCCTCATGCTACACGCCTTCCCTTTAGACAGGGTCTCCTGTCCAAAAACTACCTCTAGGAGACTCGTGAGGAGAGTCTCCTTTGTAGTGCCCTTCCTAAACGCATGGCGCCGTTGGGAGTCAGTTATGATCGGTCTACCCCCAGGAAACAGTGGCACTAAGGTCTGAATGCAAAAGGATAAAAAAACATACATGTAACAAAGTTTTGTTGTAAATTACCAAACATGTACCATCAATTACATTCATTCCTCAATCAACTGGTGGGTAATATTATTAATGTATATTACTGTATAATATCACTAGCGATTTATACAATTTATTATAAAAAAACATCCTTGAATCTTGGAAAGGCAAAATCATAAATCGTTGTACAACTTGATTTACTGAAATCTAAATATACAATATACATACATATCTCTCTTGATAAAAATTTTCATAACAATCATGCTATCCACATACAAGATATGTGTGAATAAGGGCCTAGAAAGCTCCTGTCATCCTTGTACTTCAGAAACCCCCAGAATTTGTGTTAAATTCAAAACTACATATTTTGCATTGGATGCGAGCATGAAATCTTATCTTGAGCAGTTTTTGCAGTTTTGGTCTCAAAAGTTGCACTAGACTAAGAAATAATAGTCTTGTAATGCAAGTATTTGGTGTTACAAATTTTTCATAAAAAATAATGTTGGGGAGCCAAAAAGTATTTTTTATGGTTAACATGACTAAATAAATTGATTGAAGTTGCTATTCTAATTGTAATATGAATGACGAATCTATCCATCATATGCTTCAAAAAGGATCTTACCTCACTGGGGGCTTCAAGCTGTACATGTGAGCTCTGGGAAGAAAAAAAAAGATATATGGAATTCTTTCAATTCAGTCCCAGTGAGAGGGAACATTTCAGAGCAACCATTCCGCAGATGTTATGAAAGGAGAAAATGACCCACAATATGGGAAAGTTTTCTTGAAAAAGACTAGGGATAACAAATATATACATGTATGTATAATTCAAGAGTCCAAAAGTCATCAAGAATGAGAATAAACAAATGGGAGTAAAATTGTTAAGGTCTATATCAAATCAAGACTTTTTTGTGAAACAAATTTGGTAATCCTTCATCACTTTTATTTGCAAACAATAATTTACAAAATTACTTTAGAAGTTAATGATTAAAAAGTAAAACTGTTATAATAGGCAAATGATGTCATATTCTTTTCCATCTTATTTTATAAATCGGAAAACCTCGCATGCTCTGCATTTCCACTAACACACTCGGCTGCATGCATTATCTTTGATAACATATATGTAAAATATATGCAAAAACATTTAGATTCTAGATCTAAACCAAATATCACTATCAGATACACTCTTGTTACACCTACCTTAGACTTCATGTTTACTGTGCCAATATATGATCTCTCGATTCACTCAACGATAAACATGGACACTACCATCCCTTCCATTCTTGCAGTCGAATTCAATTTCAAGGCCATATCGGTACACATTCTTTGATTTACAATAGAGCTAGATGATTATAATAAAAAATGTCGAAAAAACAATCATCAGTACACACTGACAAGAATGACAACAGTTTACATGTGACATAAAAAGGACATGACCTTGACATCACACGCATACAGCAATCAATTGTTACATAATTCCGGGGGGGGGGGGCACTACCATTCACAAGTGGATACCGAACATTTCCCGAAAATCAACTAAAAAGAGTAGTCCTGTCTTTTCCAATTCTAGTACACGTCGTTACAACATAATACAGAAAAGGGTATAGATATACCAGTATATCTCACTACAAAACATACGTTTTTACAGCCCAATAAACAAATGTATAAACATACAAAATGGACCAACATACGTGTTTAGCGTCAAAGTTAGCGTCTCATATGAGGGGGATAAGGATATATGGGGTAACTCCTGGACTAGTACTTTACGATACGTTGCATGGCAGGGTCCTGTACATCAATCAAAGTAAAATACTAGTACATTGTTTAGGGGATCAAATAAAAAAAAACACTTGTAGAGGGTCGCCCTCCCCTGGCCTGACTGTACCCCATATAGTTAAATACATAGGCCTTACCCCAGGTTGGGTACGTAACTGGACAGCGCCTGCTTTCTCGTGCTCGCTGGAAAAGTTACAGTAGTCACGGCACTGCGACTGTATGGTACAACGCCAAGGCAAGCTGAATCAGTGAATGTAGAGCAATCGGAAAATTAAAACAAAAATGCTTACCTCTTTTCTTGACAATTCTTGGTAACAGCATTTGGTGGAAGCCCTATCAGGAGTAGGATTTGGCCGATTGACATGTAAAGTTGGTACGGCGTCAGGCTTTAGCAACTTCCTTTTGGGGGTATATCCCATAACTTTCGCTCGTTTATCTTCTTGAAAGCAATGCGTCTCAAAATGGTCCTCGCAACTCTACTTTGCACAAAAAAGTTTTCAAGTTGAATTTGTCCAAATGTTGTGTAGCCATTTTGCACACCTTTCTCTATCAGTAACAGGATTTGGAATTGAAAAG